>NC_143161.1:5458262-5477231 GCF_041381405.1 Jatropha curcas
AGTGGCCAGAATTAGAATTTTAAAATATAGCAACTCATGAATTCAATTTCACATGCCTGGTTACAAGTGTTTTTCCAAAGTTGATGACAGACATATGAAAGATGTAAATGCAAAATGAAACTCTGATTTGCGTGTTCCCAATCAACTCTTTGGCTTTCTCTCTCACTATTCTAGTTAGCACGCAATGCAAAAGGATTGGAATTGAGGTCCCAATTGTGATTAATTGCGTTTCTTTTTTCCCCTTTTTTTTCCCACATGGTTCATTTCTCTGTATTTTTCCTCTTCTATAGCAGTCCAATTTAGCACAGGGATGGCCTGAGCATATGAAGGTGCTTGTCTCAGCATGGATTTTTCTATGTTTCCATATAAGTTCACATCATGACCAATAAACCTTTGTTCAAGCAAACAAGTATTTATACACCACAACTCCTTCTAGAAAGTTTCAAGTTTTGCATTGTTTTAGCTACAGGCACAACATAAGCCCCAAGCATCAAGATACTGGAGGAGGGAGTCCCCCAAATTTTCAAGACTTGAACTAGAAACATTTTCGTTTAGCATACAGATACGCACACAATCTACAAAATAATGATGTACGAGTTCATTTCAAAATTGATATAGAAACGAAATACTAAATTCAAATACTACCTGAACAACAGGTGATCGTTGTTGGACAAGAGTAATTGCATTAGCAGGTGAATCATAAGCTGCAACATATGAAATAAAATACTCATTCAACCCCTGCAGAAATGACCGAAGACAAGCAACAATAACTCGCGAATTTCAAAGTAATCGTAATATAGAAATTTCTCAACAACATCAATATCACAATCGCAATATCAGAGTTAATAATGCCAAAGCAACATTGAAAAGCTGAAACAGTGACCTTCAAGAGGTAGAGCAAGTTCACCACAAGGAATTGGCCCATAGGCGTCATTACCAACACAAGGAAGAACGTAGGGATCGTCCAAGTGCCCAATCCTCTGCGCTTTTGTTGACGATACTAAGAGATCCAAAGCTAGCTGCCCCACATTTCCAATCGATAAAGCAGGCTAACAAACCAGGCAAAAAATGTTAAATATAAAGTTGAATACAAGGTAGGATTTTTTTTTTAAATCCAAACATTTTCCGAGCATCCCAACAGAGCTATACTCTACCAAACCCTAACTTCAAAGAATTTATCAGAATATGAAAATTGTGAAAAAAAAAAAAAGAAAAGAAATAACCATAATTAGAGTGGAGCAATCTTCATGAAGCTGCTTTCCTTCTTCGATTATAAATTCCATTTTTTGAAAAAAATAAGAAAAATCGAGTTCATATAATATAAACAGTTATTCTAACAGAAAGCTCTCTGGACTGGTCTCTGGTTTTTAGGCTCCTGAGTAGGTGCAGTGAAGTTGGCGACTTGAAGGACAAGACAGATTGTTGGGCTTAACAGAATATTTGGGCCGCGTTGGAGATTTTAAACCCTATAAGAATTTGACAAACCTGGGCTACCTTTGGCCCATTAATTTACAAAATTCCTTCGTTAGGCAATCCTAATTTCTTCCAATGTTCCTGGGTCGGGTTTGAAATCCGAGTAGAACCAGATTCGACCCACATGTTATATATCAATATCAAATTGATTAGGTGTATTACTGTATTATTATATACGTGAGTATGTGTCGGAAGGAAGAAGTTTGGATAAAGTTATCTGAAATTTGGGGCATGTTTGGCGAGTAAGGATTTGACTTTAGTTGCACAGTTTTTGGATTATTCATATAAGAATGTGGAAAATGCTCTGAACAAATGAAAAAAAAATTATTAGTTAGACTCTTTCTCTTGTGTAAATGCATCTTTTCCTATTAGATTTAGAAAGGAGACTTCTCTTAGTTTTTTTTTTTTTTTAATATTTTTTTATAATTTTTCCTTCTTTGTTTTTTAAAAAATAAACTCCCATAAATAGAAATGTAATTTATTATATATATTACTCTTGATTGGCAGCTCCCACATTTTCCTTTCCTTATTCAACAATTTTTTAGTGCCACTCCTAATTGATAGAAAGATACAAAAATGGATAGCTCCAAGAACAGCCAAGTGTAGAGCACTAATAGTGGCAAACAGGGCATTAATTTGAAAGCAAGAAGGCTACTTTTCTATTTCCTGATAACAATAAGCCAAGTGTACAGCACTTACTGTTCTGGAAATTCTCTGGATGACTTGAAATTTCATTCAATTGGACATTTCCAAGTTCTTTGGTCTACTGGTGGCCCCCTTACATTTTTCATAAAAAGTTGCAAGATAAGATAAAAATGCAATTTGAGTTGAACAAAGCATGAACACAAAATTAGGGTTCTGAAGAAGATCGTGATGGTGATGGTGATGATGATGAGATATATATAGTTTTGATTTGAATGCTAAGAGTCACTTCACTACTACTGTGTATGTTATTGTGGAACAAATCTATTTGCTGTCTATTTGTCTCTTTCGTATGTCAATTTCTCATGTAATAATGCCTATATTGCTAATAATTATGCCAGAAGCAATTATGTTCCTCATATTATTTTTTTTAAGATTATATATAAATATAATCTTAATACTTATACGTTCAAATGCGCTTAATTTTTTTATTTATGCGACGGGTATCCCTAGCCCATTAGACAATAACTCTAATTTTATTCGTGTCGCTCGATCTCTTGCTTAAAGGATCCAAATTCTTTCCACTCAAACCAATTCTTATTAGTTACTAATGTACTTAATACTAGTCATATATAATGAATAATCCTATTTTAATAATGTTCTTCTCTCGTAACTATTGATTATTAATGAATAAATTCCGATAACAGAAATTTGGGTGATTTAAAAAAAAAAATGCAAAATTTCATTAGATTATGTTAGATTGGCTGAGTTGCATTTTTAAAATATTAATCAATAAAAGAGATTTTTAGAATTAATTAAAAAAAAACAATAAAAAGCATGAAAAGTGAAAAAAGAACAAGATACAACCATACAAGAGGAAAGGACAACAAAGAGAAGTATCTGGGTTTTTCCAAGAAATAATTGTGTATGGCCAACAACATAGCAGCAATGATAGAAGGAACAGTTCTTTCTGTACCTGCTGTTTTGTTTGAGATATGTTAGAAAGATTCTGATATGAACCACAATAATGTCTAAGACACCATAGTTTTACAATCATATTTTTCTTTGAAGCACCCAAAAAAAGGATGTGTAAAGTACACATGATTCCCTTCCAACACTGTACTATCAAAATGGAATTATGATTGAACTTAAAAATACAATGCAACAATTTAATTTTGAGGTGTGATTTTTCTAATTTCATATTAAGCCTTTTTAATAAAATATCAAAATAGAATGATCTTAGTATAAATTTATTTATTTTGATTGCTCTTAAGTTTTAATATTTGTTATATTCGCTTTGGGTTAAGTAAGTTTCACTCCAATGATCAGATTTCATTAACGTTTCGAGATTCATTCATGTTGAAATTTTAATAAATTTCAATTTCAATTTGGGTTATGTAAATTTCATTCCACTTTTAATTTTTTTTTTTATTATATTTCAAATCTTGGATGTATGATTAAATTCCTAATAATTAATTTTTTTTTTCTCTAGTTGAATGAACCCTAATTCCTATTGCTATAATACCATTTTATTAAAATATATAATCCAATGACAACAAGATCATTCAACACGACAAGATATGTGAATTTTTTTTAAGGGATTGTGGTTAAGTCCTTAGTCATAAATCATATATAAAAATTCAAAACCTGGTTGGTTACTTTTTTGGTATTAAAAGACCTGGTTAATTATTTAATTTTAATTAATTAAAGAACACTTGTCTTAGTCCTACTCATTGTTATTAATTTCTAGACCTTCCTGCTTATGTATTCAAGCGACATGTCGTCAATGTCAAGCAAAAAAAATTTCGCATGCATGATTTGCTTTGTAGCTGATACAAAGCTACGTGCCATATAAAACTCTAAAAATATATTTTTTTAATTTACATATATTTTCTTGTAGCCATTTGTTTATGCTAATATAATCTTGCCAGTTGCCATGAAATCAGCAAGATTACAGAAAGTTTGATCATCTGTAAAGAAAAGTGTTTGAAGATTATCAGACAAATCCCAGATTTGAGTAATAATATATTGTATATAAAAGAATTATTTAATTTAATTAACAAATAAAAGTAAGCAATACATCAATTATTATTATTAGAGACATGTTTGATGGTTAACAGACATATTATTAATTAATTAAAAATAAAAATATGTTCTTTCTTTTGTCATCTCCTCATATTTATCAATAAATATCAAAATATAAATATTTGCAATTATTAAATATTAAATATTGGCAGACAAGGATTTTGCACTTTACACTTGTCTTATGCAGGATTAAAGTTGTTCTTCCTTCCTTGGGTACAGATATAGCTCTTTCAAATTCTAGTTTTGTATGGTATGTAGAGAATAGAGACAAGTGTCCTCTGTTACAACTTGTAGCCTACGATGACTGTGACATTAGCATAGCTCCCATTAACGATATATGTCTTATACTATTCTGTTCCTTCCATTTGACACGAAACATAAATTTTTTTTTTTTTTTCTTACCGTCACACAATAAATGTAATTATTTCCTACATAAATAGGAAGAAAATGAAAATTAATTTGGATGCAATGCATATAGACAATTTGAATGATTTTGTGAAGCCTACTATTGAAAATTATTAATGAAAATTATTTTTATATATTCTATTATTTACTTATCATTTATTCTGTTAATTTGCTTGTTTGTATATTTTCATTTTAGCATGTTTTGATATATTTAATTGTTATAAATTTTAGAATTAACATCTAGAGCATGAAGTTTGTAGGTAAATATATATGAGCTCTGATACAATGTTAGTAAAATAGATCAGATCTAACCCATTTCTTAAAAGTTAGTTCAAGAAAATGAAGATCGTCAAGTCTTATATTTTGATTGAACACATTTTGCAAATCAATATAGGACAACAGTTATTATTAAATAGAAAATATTTAATAATATTACTATAATTCTTTTTAGGGAATAATACTATAAAAATTTTTTTCCTATGAGAAATATAGAATAATTTTGCTATATTCTAAAAACTTATGAACTTAGTTGATATAAAGGAAATATAAACAAAAAATTGTTTATTTTAAAGATATATTTGTATATAAAAATAAGTTGTATATATCAAATGACAATGATAAAAAAAATCATTTATTAAAATACTTAATAAGAAAAAAAAAATGCATGCACTCATCTAGATTTTTCCTTCAAATTTATTTACTTCTATACCATATAATATTAAAAATTTGTATGTCGTATTTATAAGGAATGAATGAAATTAAATAGAAAAAATAAAAATATATCAATTGTTAATTAATTAGGTACCAATGAAATCAAATAGAAAATACAACAATTAGGCAACAATTTATGTTAATCAGGAAATAATTTGTAAACTGGGAAACAAGATTGCTTATAGAAATATATATAATTAATTTTAACTATTAAAAATGTTTATTAACGATTTCTTAAAAAATATTTCTTAGTCAATTTATGTGTATAATTACATATATCATAAATTATAGATAGATACAGATGAATGTAAAGAGATTCATAAAGTGAGGATGATAACTTCTTGGACTTGAATTTGAAATTAATGTATGTTCTTTAGGTATTTCAAATTCACACTCAAATAAATTTTTATTTTGTTTCAGGAACCTGACTTTAATTCTGAAATAATATTTATAAATAATAAATTTTCATTTGTTAATTTAGAGAAAATTTTCCAAGAATGGACAACCCAGTGGCTTAATAAGAATGATGTCTAACTGAAATTAGGTTAACATACACAGGGTGATACAAAGAAGCACCTAACTCAGTTTATTATATTTTTCCCGTAAGTTTTTGAAAGCGCTTGTCTGTTTTATTTTTTAAATCATCGGTATCTGGACCTCATCATTATTAAGAACCGCCAAATCTGACTAGAGACTTAGTCACAATTAAAACTCCTCACTTTTCCCTATATGTGCATTTAGTGGGATCGAACCGATAGTTTTTTCCATATGTCCAGCTTGCATTGTTAACTGAACCACAATCCGTAGGTTTGAAAGGGATTTTCTTTATTATATAGAAGAACCGTTGTTTTCCCACCACTCCCAACTTACATATATGTTAAAATAATGTTTAACTTGTCAATTTATTTATTTAATTGTTATGCTTTTAAAGATTATTTTATTTGAATAATATGAATGAATTTTGCATCTCAATATTATTGAAGTTGTTCCAAAAAATTCGAAATTACAAGTCAAATTTACTAAAAGTAATATAGATATGAAAACAAAAAATTAAATTTGAACTTTAAGCAAATGTTTCCTTTAGTTATTTAATTAAGAATATACTACTTATTTAATAAGAAAGTTTAAGCTATTTTTCTTTTTATAGAAATAGAAGGTGTAATCTCTTATACTTTATGCAGTCGAATTTGTATTTTTATTTTTATAAAAATTGAATTTATTTACCGCTTCAACAATACGTTGTTAGTAATTTAAATGATAATTTTTCTAATATAAATTAGATATTTTGTATTATATTATTTTGATTGGAAGATGTGAAACTTGGTTCTTACATTGAAAATATAAAATCTTAATATTTAATTGCATATGCTTTTAAGCTAGACTCTACAATCTCAAAAATCTTTAATTTTTATTTCATAATTCTCTTGAAAAAAACAAAAGAGGGAATTAGCTCATATCATCATGCATTCATGCTAACGTAGCATGACTGAGTTTACCCGTGTCGCAAAGAGATTGGTGAATGGGAATCTACTCTTGGACCACGTGGCAAAAGAGGGGATAATGTTCCCTCAAGCGGCCGTTGACGGTAATAAGGGAAATGTCGCTATCTTCTGCCAGACTCACAGATTTAGGTGGCATCGTCCGTTGACATTTACGGCGCGTGAAAACGCGAACGAAAAAAACGGTTCTGCCGCGGTACGCTCTTTAAGAATGAATGAACAGTTCAACACTTTCCTTTGGAGAAACCAAATTAAAAAAGCACAAGTTGCTCCACTTTTTTTTTAATTAATCAGGTGGAATTTATTTACAAAATTTTTTAAATGCATTAGATTAATGTATTCTAAATTAATCAAATTAAAATAGAAAATCATATTTCTTTTTACTACTAAAATATAAATACTCCATAATTACAAAATATAATTTTTGAAATTTAAAAAAAAAATAAAGAGAAAAAAGATTACAAAATTTATAGAATTCACTTATGCACGTTATTATTCACTATTGGTTTGTTATCACGTGTAAGATATAATATAATTTTATATAGAATTACAGCTTTATTACAAATATATTTTTTAAATGAGACTAATATTGTTTTTCGCGATTTGTGATTATCCTTTCTATAAATATTTTCGAATTTTCCTAAATTCAAAGTGTATTTTAACATCAGTAACGGTCGTTGCAGTTAGAAAAATACAATTCTAATATCGATGGTGAAGACTTAATTTCAATACATTGAACTAATTCAAAAATACTTCTTACAACAAATATAAGAAAAAAAAAATGAAAAAGCGTACATATGGTTCACCAACTTCTGACTTGCGCTTTGTTTCCCATGTGACTGTTCGTAACTTAAATGAGAACCAAAGATTAAAATCTAAAAGACTAGAATGATCATGGGGGTAATTAGTTAGTAGCTTTCAACTAAGGTTGTTATCAATGGACTTGATGTTTGCCGCCATTTTAAAGCTTTGCAATATTGACGTGAAGGATATGATGTATTTGATTTTCTTGCCCGGCATAATAAATATAATGAAATAGTAATTAATTTTTAATCCATAAAGTCATTAACGAGTGGTACGTAATTAAGATTTAGCATGCGTGAATTGAGTTGCCAAATGTGATAACTAGTCAACATAATTATGACTTTTTAGAGCTTTCCAGCTCGAGGGTTTTTCGTTATTAGCTCACCTGAAAATATATGCTAGCTTGTTATGGCAATTTCGTTTTCTCCTTTCTATGGAAGTCAAAATTCAGAACTTAATTGTCAGAACATACTGTTCAGTATTCACGCCAGCTAAGGCCACCAGACACAAAAGTTAATTGTTATAAGCAACCGGAACATCGGTTCTGGAAGACTGTGATTTGTTCGGTAAAATTAATTATTTTAATATTTATTAGTTATTAGCTGTTTGAATAGTTTTTCATAAAACGCTAAAATTAAACGTTATAAGATGTTATCTAAATATCTAAAAGCTAATTCAAATGCTATATTACCGAACACGATAAAAAATAGTCAAAATCCTAAAAGTTTTTTGAAAAATTATTATCGAACACAACTAGTATCTTAGAAAAAGGCTTTAAATGTAGTAGTTTTCCAATCCAGAAATGATTATTCTCTCTTCCAAACCGATGTTAATTATAAAAAGGAAAAAAATGATAAAATAAAAATGACATGGAAAACATGGAAACGGCATCGTTTTAGCAGTCAAAAACATATCTTGACATCGTCAAAGGTCAAAATCTTGGTTTCTGGATAAATTGAAAGTCAGCAATGTGAAAACCGCAAGATGCCAAGATGCCTTCCTTCCTTTCATTGAGTATAAAGTTGCAATTCTAGGAAGGTTGAAACAAAAAGCTGAAAATTTAATCTTGTTTTCCCTTGCAAATGTTGGCGTGTAAACCTTAAACGCCTGCAAAAATCCAAAACATTTTTCATGTTACAAAAGTTATTTTCGTTTTTTTATTACCGGAACACCCAGTTTCCCGGTCGTAACGATTACGTATTTCAAATAACTCCACGTGTTAGCTTATAACACCATTAGATCACCAACCAATACTTAAATCCTCTCCTATGTAAACACCTTTACCCTTCTCAATTCTTTCCAGTAGTTCTCTTATTTTCTCTTTCAACAACAATCCACCGTTAACGTTCTTTCTCTTAGCTTTTCTTCAATTGCCTTATATGATACAAGAAACCGGCATGGTTGCAGAGCAAATGACGGGTTGTTTAAACAGACCCAAGTTGGGTGCTCTCTTGCACTCTGATCCTGCAATCTTTCCTAACCAAGAAGATGATAATAATTACTCGTTTAGCCAAAAAAACAGTTCAGCTTCTCTTTCAAGCCCTAGATCACCTAGAAGTGGTGAAGCTTCTCCTTATATGATGTCTCCTTGGAGCCAGCCATCTCCATATTCTAAATCTCCATGGATAATACCATCTCCAATGATTATCAACCCTAAACACAACAACAATGGTCTTGTTGGATCCATTGTACGCGAAGAAGGTCACGTTTATTCTTTAGCTTCTTCTGGTGGTTTATTGTATACTGGCTCTGACAGCAAGAACATACGAGTATGGAGGAATCTGAAGGAGTTCTCGGGATTTAAATCAAATAGCGGTTTAGTTAAAGCCATTGTTATATACAAAGACAAGATTTTCACTGGTCATCAGGATGGCAAGATCAGAATCTGGAAGACGTCTGCTAAAGACCCTAGTGTTCATAAAAGAATTGGAAGTTTACCTTCTTTCAAAGAGTACATCAAGAAAGCTGTTAACCCTAAAAATTACGTAGAAGTTCGCAGACATCGAAACGTTCTACGAATAAGGCATTTCGACGCGGTTTCTTGTTTGAGCTTGAATGAAGATCAGGGTTTGTTCTACTCAGGATCCTGGGATAAAACCCTGAAAGTATGGCGGCTTTCAGACTATAAATGTCTGGAATCAATCAACGCGCACGATGACGCGATAAACTCAGTTGTTACTGGGTTTGATTCATTGGTATTTACAGGTTCAGCTGATGGAACAGTGAAAGTATGGCGAAGGGAGCTTCAGGGAAGGGGAACAAAGCATTTTTTGGTTCAAACACTGTTAAAACAAGAAAGCGCGGTAACGGCATTGGCAGTAAATCAAGAATCAGCTGTGATTTACTGCGGTTCTTCTGATGGATTGATAAATTTTTGGGAACGTGAAAAGCACCTATCACATGGTGGGGTCCTCCGGGGTCACAAAATGGCCGTCCTGTGTTTAGCTACGGCCGGTAATTTGGTGTTGAGTGGGTCCGCGGATAAAAGCATATGTGTATGGAAGAGAGAGCCCAGTGGGGTCCACATTTGCTTGTCGGTTTTGAGTGGTCATGGTGGGCCAGTGAAATGCTTAGCCGCTGAAGAAGACGATCATCATCAGTACTCCGACAAAGGAGATCAACGGTGGATAGTATACAGCGGAAGCTTAGACAAGTCCGTAAAGGTTTGGCGCGTGTCAGAAAGCATACACGCATCAGATTTAAGAGAGAACCATCACCTCCAATCACCTACGCTAAGTTATTCTTCACCGACCACAAACAAAGGCCATTAAATCACAGTTAGAAATGAAAGATGAGTCGAGCTAAATGGCGCGTGAAAACACGCGGAGCCAAAGGACATTGCCATTCTATAGGGTGGGTCCTATACATATACAGTGTCATTGAGATAGGGGGTACAGCGATGGTTTAGGAAATGGAATGGACCATTTGGTTATAAGATATTAGAGGCAACAACCACAAAATTGCAAGCAACCAACCATCCTTTTTTTTTATTATTTTTATTTTTATAAATTAGGGTTTCCTCATGAGTGAAGCAATGTGGACATTTTCTTGTGTCCTATCCTCAAAAACATACGTGGAAGAACCAGAAAACTAGCCATCAAATAGTAGTTTGGTGTGGAAGTTTGTTTATATGGTAGAATATATAGTTGTAAATATATATATATAATTTGAATTTTGTATATTTTATCATCTATGGCTTGTAACAAAGTTATTCAGAAGTGTACAAAATTAATTTCTACAAAAGATATTCTGATTCTAGTAATAATTTATGGTAGCATATATTCGTATTAAATTGTTTTTTAATATAATATTAGACTATATATTTGATTAGCCGTAATGTAAATATACACAAATTAATCAAATAAAATTAAAATTTATACATTATATTAAAATGCATCTGATAAACATTAAGATCTACCAAATATAATTATATAAACAGTGTTAATGTCTTTAAAATAGTGATATTTATGTGTTTAATGAAAATATTTTCATATACGTATGAATTTAATGTTGAGAGTTTGACGCAAGTGATATTATTGGTACATTTGGATTGTGTGGCCAGCCGCCCAAATGGATACACAAATAGTTACACTGAAATTCAAAATTGCATGAAAATATGGCATTTAATGAGAAATTTCTTCAACAGGACATGATAGCAACTGCACTATTCGTATATACCTAAAGCTCAATTACGACAAAATGGTCACATGAAATGGTAATATATAATATATGAACACCTCATTTTTTGAAAATAACTAATTATGGGAAAGAAAATGTTAGAAAAAATAAGCAGACAGTGATTGGTGCACTAAAAACCAGAAACCTATATATAAATGCAAGTGTCTTACATTCAAGTTTGTGAGTACCATATTGTGTTTAATTGTATAAGTTGCCTCTGGCTGAAGCAAACACGAAAATGAAATTTAGATGATCAATTCTTGAAGAAGAAGAATAAGAAGAAGGTGACGTTTTATCAATCAATCAATTGAGCAAGAAGAGAACTGTCTGTCACATATATTTGAAAGTAGTATAGTACACACATTTATCAATTATTGGCTTTTTTCCCTTTAGTTTATCATTTATTTTTTATTTCACAGTTAGCTTATTTTTGAAAAAAAAAAAAAAAAAGAATAAGCAAAAACTAACTGTATCCAATCACCAATGAAGGTTGATCTTAGTAAAAATAATTTAGATTATTGGTCGAGTGTTCGATCATTGTGAATGGAGAAAATTTCCGCTGAGAGTGCTTTTCTCATATGAATCTATGCTAACTAATATCCCACCTATTCTATATGGGTAGGGATGAAAGCAATACATGTGTATTCATGCGTCCCACTTGCTCTAGCTCGTTTGTTGTAGGTTGGAGGCTCTTGTTTTTGCTGATGTTATTGCTTGTTCTTGGTTATATATGACTTTTCCTAACCTTATCAATTACAATTTAAATTGAATTTAGGGTCATAATGTCATACGTTCACCTAAACATAAATACTATTATGTATTAGAAAGCTAATTTGTAGACCTACGGTTGTCGCTCAATTTGAAATGTAGATTGAGCATGTGGGAAAAGCTTTCGAATTTGATTCCCAATAAATACACCTGCAGGGAGAGGTGAAGAGTTTTAACTGTGACTAAGTCTCAATCCAAATTAGTCAGTCCTTGATAATAGGGTCCGGAAACTGGTGGTTTAAAAAAAAAAAAAAAAAAAAAAAAAGCCAATTTATAGGCTTAAATGAGCCTCCAAATTCTAAGCTTTAACCGAATTCTGCTCACGGGCCAAGATGAAATGATTAGGAAAGATGTAGATTCTTCTGGGCTAAGATGAGGCCTGGATTGGACCTTAACCTAATACAAAAATCTTTTTGAGATGAACTTAATAAAACTCAATTATGAACTTCATAAAACAATTAGATCTTTAAATTTGCAGGCTAAAATAAAAAGAAAAATTCTTTTTGAGATGAACTGACTAGATAAATTTTATTTATTTTACGCGTTTTAACACCTTATCAAGTATTTATTTTTAAGGTAGAAACAATTGATGTTGTAGTGAAAAATCAATTTATGTAGGAAGAAACAAGTTTCCCTCTTATTTATAGATGATAAGGAAAAGATTTTTTTTATCTGTTGAAAGATGGTATATCAAAAATATTTTTCTCAGTCCAAAGAGAAAACAAGCAGAACCCATGTATTAATATAGTAGTTTTTTTTTTTTTTTTTAAATTTATCGGAGGTTTTTATGAGTCAAAATAATATTGCAGGCTATACAATAGCGGTAGCCCTTCTTTTTTGGATCACTAAATTGATCCCTTGGCTCACTAAATTGGTAAAAATAACTGTGATCGAGAGAACTCGAATTCGAGATCTCCCACTCTTCTCATAAGTGAGAAAACCAACATTAATATAGTAGATTTGATCGGAGAAAATTCATTTAGTTTCATTGAATATTAAAATAAATAATTAGTTCAATGAATATCACATAAACGACAAGTGTTCTATGAAAATCTACATTCTTATGTTTGGGAAGTTCAAAAGCCCATGATTATAGTTCTTTCTTAATATAGACGGAAAAGAAAAGATAAAAGATGTCATTTTCCTCCACTTTCCCATCAATTCCCACTAATTTTCTAGACGCGTGGAATCCAAAAAAATGAGTAAATACCTATTCAAAGTCTCTCACTAAGTTTTAACTTGTTAAGTGTTTGGATAGTCGCTCTAGAGCATCCATTTGCTACTTCTCGTCTTCCAATAATATTTTTTGTTAGCTTGGACTAAGTAAAACAATTAATTAATAAATTTAACTCGTAATCTTAAAATTACATATATAAAAAAAAAAAAAAAATAAAGAGAGAGATTTCTTATTTGGAAGCTCCTTTTGTGGGCTTTGACTTGATTTTGAAATGATGAAATGAGAACTTTGAATGGGTCATAGTTTTTGTGGTCATGTTTCATGTGTGTGTTGGTTCATGAATATGAATTAATGGATTATGGAATGAGTCAAATAGTCACTTATGACTCCCGACGCTCGCTTCTTTTTTATATACAGATAAAATGCATCTATTTGCCTTTAAAATTTATGCAATTTATTTTTCAGCATTCTCAAATCTGTAAGAACTTATCATAATTTTACATTTTATTAATAACTATATCCATCGTTAAAATAAATAATTTAGTAAAAGTTCAATTATGATACTATATTTTTACATTTTATTCCGGCGAGTGACATAATTATTACTGAAATATGAAAGTATAAAGTCATGATAAATTCTATGAAAGTATAAAGTCATGATAAATTCTTTAAACTTGAAAGTGACAAAAGGTAAATCGCATAGAATTTTATGCATCATGATTTTGTATTTATATATATATATTGACGGTGGATGCTTCTTGTGGTCAAAAATTTAATGATGAGCATTTTTATTAATGTACATGATTAATGTGTTGATATGCACTATTAAAATTAGAGCTACTGAAATTGAATTTTATTAAATTAGTAGTTTATGTTAGTTTGATGACAAATGCAAAGTTTATTAAATTAATAAACTTTTATTTGTTTTTTATTTGTGTTAAAGCTAAACCCTTCAACTTATATTTTCCATCTTATTGAATCTTTTTATTGACATTAGCTACTTGAATTTGTTATTTGCTTTTAGTTAATTAGAAATTTTAATTTTTATCAAAATAAGAGTATATTGATTCCATATCGACAAATTAAAGTTTAGAAATTTAATAAGATATGTCGCGGTTACACTTTTTTTTTTTTTTTTTGATAAATATATTCTAAAATAAAACGTTGACATTAATTACACTTTATGATTGAAATTGGACAAAAAACAAACTCTAACTTTATTTCAACCATAAAATTCAACTAATATCCAGATTTTATTTTAAATTACACTTATATATATATATATATATATATATATATATAAAGTTAAAAATAAGATAGAATTGTAAGGGGTTGTTTTTTATTAGGCCGTAAATAAAGATATATTTAAGTTTCCGCGAAAATTTAAATTTGAGTTCCCACTTCCTTGGATTTTCTTTTTCCTGCCATTGCCAACAAAACCAACCCGGCTTCTGAAGTTCAGTGTTTTGGCATAAAATAAGTGGATTCACCAACGTCTGATCCGTACATGCAAAAGAACCGCCAAATTTCTCATCAAATACCTTGCAATTTCCTTCAACGCGTTGACGTAGAAAAAAAAAAAAAAAGGAAAATGGAGAAGGAAATAAATTTCTTGAAAATGTCTCCATCTCTCGAGTCTCTGCCGTTTACAGCAACGCAAGAAGACTTAGTTTTCTCTTTTTCTCCCTATTTGCCAAAGATGGACTTGCACTGGTAAGATGTAGATCTCATTTCCAATTTTTTTATGTTGCTGCAAGTTTCTTCTTGAATGATAGAGGAGCTTTCTGGAGAACAACTGGAGCTTCTCTTTATTTTTATTTTCACTTACTTTTGCTTCATGGGTTTGTAGAAAAAATTGATCTTGCTTCATGGTTTTTTGATAGAATTTATTTTGCTTCTTTAATTAGCAAGATTATTGGTTTTGCTTTGTGGGATTTTGAGTTTAGTGGTTTTGCTGGATGTTTTCCCCCACATTAATGGTTTTGCTTCAATTGGCTAATTGAAATTATTGGTTATGCTTTGAAGTGTTGAAGTAGTTGGTTTTACTGGTATATTGTTGTGTTTTGCATTACAACTATAAGATGGCCAGGGTATTTAGAATAGTTATGCCTTTTGCACAATCAACTTCTAAAGAAGAAAATGATGATGATTATAATGAATACTCCTACTCCTACTCATTTGCTGCTGAATACTCTGGCCCTCCAATTATTCATGAAATCCCCCGAGCAGTGCCTGTTGATATTAGCCAACTCCCAATTGCTGACAAAATTGCCTCCACCTCACTATCGAAGGATGTGTTATTGCCAGTTATTCAACCTATTGTAAAGTCTAATTCATCAAACAAGAAGCTCTCTAAGGAGCCAAAATTAGGAACAAATGGGGTGTTGCACAGAAATGATGCGCCAAGTGAATTATCCAAAAGGGTAGATAAATCAAGTACATTAGCTCATGCAAATGGCATTGATTGCGGATCCAAATCATCTAATGGAAAATCAACTTCTGGTAGATTGGAATTTGCTAATGGTGGCAAGTGTGAATCCAAGTTATCTGATGATATTCAAAGCTCTGGTAAAATGGAATTATGCAGTGGCCATGATAATTCTCATGAATTATGTGGAAACTCACAAATGGTGGAATTATGTGATCATAGTAAGGATGATAGTAGTGAATATTTTCAGGATTATATGAATCCTGCAAACTGTGAATCAATAGAATCTGATTTAAGTTCCTGTTCCATATCATCCGAGATTTTTTCTGGCAAAGAAGAGGATTGTGTTGAAGAAGATCCTTGCCATGTCAGAAGGCCATCAACTGTAACCTTCCGAAGCCCTGATTCCAGCGATGTATGTGAGGAAGAATCCAATGTATCTGAGGTCGAAAGTAACATCCCTGCGAGGCAAATGGCTGTAAAGCCTGGAAAGAAAGGAACATGTTATCGATGCTTGAAAGGAAATAGGTTTACAGAGAAGGAAATTTGCATTGTCTGTGGTGCAAAGTATTGTTATAAGTGCGTGTTGAGGGCAATGGGGTCAATGCCAGAAGGAAGAAAATGCGTGACTTGCATTGGTCAAAAGATTGATGAGGCAAGGCGAAAGACCTTGGGAAAATGTTCTCGTGTGCTAAAGCAACTATTGCCTGAATTGGAAGTTAAACAGATAATGAGTTCAGAGAGGTTTTGTGAAGTGAATCAACTACCACCAGAGCTTGTTTACGTCAATCGCAAGCGTCTTTCTAAAGAGGAATTATTCCTATTGCAGAACTGTCAATACCCACCCAAAAAGCTAAAACCGGGATACTACTGGTATGATAAAGTATCTGGCTTTTGGGGAAAGGTGATTATTGAACTCTGCTGTGTGTGTCTGTGTGTGTGATTTTGGTAAACAATTAACTCAGTTTTATGGCAATGTTGTATTCATTCTTTTGGTGAACAGGAAGGACAGAAGCCTTGCCAAATAATTAGCCACGATTTGAATGTTGGAGGTCACATACAGCAAGATGCAAGCAATGGAAACACAAATATTTTAATAAATAATCGCGAGATAACTAAACCAGAGCTCCTAATGCTGCAGGTTGCTTTTTGGATATGATCAAGGGGTTCTATTTTTTTTTTTTTTTTTTTTTTTTTTTTTTATAACATCTAGATTTGATGCTGTTCGTTAAATCTTTGCAGTTGATAGGAGTGAAATATGAAGGAACAACTCACTTTTGGCTTAGTGCAGATGGATCATATCAGGAAGAGGGAATGAACAATGTGAAAGGGAAAATATGGGAAATGGTATGTTGGCATGTGGATTTACGAATCCATTCATTAAATATGGTTTTGAATGGCATATTTATTTTACCTGCTCCAACTTAATTATTTAACTTTTAATAATAGTGGATTGCTTCATTTTCAGAATAGAGCAAAGTTTTTTTGTGCTGTATTATTTTTGCCAACTCCCCCTGGTTCTTCCAGTCCTAGTGTAGAAGAAATGAAAGGTGTTGACCCAAAAAGCTTCAACAAGAAAACATTTTATAAACTTCTTCTTGTTGGTTATGGAAAATCTGGCACAAGTACCATATATAAACAGGTAAGAAATCAGTCAGGGTTTACTTTTCTTATATCACTGTTCATATATGATGACTCATAAGGGAGTAGCTTCTTTTCAACCATGTTCATCTCTTCTCCTTTGGCATAATCATAGATAGCATCCTACGTGATACTTTATGCGGATCTATGTTTATTGAAGGAAATCAGAAAAAGAACTTCAGAAACTGACAGCAAAAATCCACTTACCTATAAACTTTCGCAGCATAAATGCATCATGATGGAGAATACTTGAGAGTAAAGCCAGAAACAAATATGTCATATATTCTGCCATATGCTATATTGTTTTGATTTTGTGTAAGACAGTTTTTCAGTATATTTTGAGAACTGGGAAGCTCAATACCTGATGCTGGTTTTTAACTAGTATTATGTGTGTCAACAATTGAAAACACACATAATAATACCAGAAAATTTGTATACTAACAGAATAATTTGGTTTTAAATAATAAGTGCAGTTGTTTTTGCCTTTCTAGCTTCATTCATCTAAGAATCCCTTAGTTGCACAATGTCACGCATGCCTTCTCTGCTTCATGTTATGCATATAAGCATAATGTGATGCTCTCCTGCAAGATATCATGCTTTTCCTGACAAAGAACATGGCATGCCTTTGCTAGCTGATTCTTCTGAGTCTGAACATCATAGGCTATGTTATCCTTGTAAAGTCCTATGAATACATTTCTTTCACGTGGTCAAGCTTTCCAAGCATAGAAGAATAGACCATTTTGCTTCAGGTGATTAACTGGTTTTATCAGTTCAAATCCATCTGCTTAAGTGTCACATTGCTGAGGAATCGCTTCATCACACTTTCTGTGTATGTATGTGTATTCCAAACCACTGGGAAAAAGGTGATGTTTGGAAAAAAAAAAAAAAAGTACTAAGTGGTTTTATGCTGTCATGTTAACTAGAAGAAAAGAAATGAAAGGGAAAGTGGCTTGTATGTATGCTCCTGCTTTTCATTACTAAAGGCTGCCTTGATTCATGGTAGTATTATAAGAAACCAGTTGTTGATTTAGTTAGATGTTTATTTCAGGCAAAAATCGTCTACCGTGTTCCATTTTCAGAAGATGAGCGTCAAAATATTAAGCTCATGATTCAAAGTAATTTATATGGTTATCTTGGTATACTGCTTGAGGCACGTGAACGATTTGAGGAAGAAAGCCTGATTAACAAGAAAAGACATTTCATTGACCAATGTAATTCTTCAGGTTAGCTGCTAAAGATTTTTAAGTTCTTCCACTTGAAACTTATTTTCTGTGGTATCTCTTCTCTCTCTCTCTATCTTAATCGAATCTGGTGGTGCATAAATTACTTGTGGTAACTATTTCCCTTTAATGTATGAAGAAAATGTGTGTGTATATATATTGATCAGCCTTCATATTCCCTCGGTTTTCATTTAAACATATAATATCTGTAACACCCCTTCCCGGTCCACCCGTAAACCCGAATAAACCGAGTCGAGACGATACAAACTGGTTGACTGTATGGCCTGACATGCTGAAGTCATAATGTATACTGAATATAATAACGTGCTGATGTTGTATACAAAAATAATGTAATTTATATTTACAAAACATGATACTAATGTCAAAATGAAATGGGCCCAACTGTGTGCCCTGTACATGCCATGAAAAGGATAGACA
>NC_143161.1:5477269-5609128 GCF_041381405.1 Jatropha curcas
TTGAAAATTTGGGGGACTCCCTCCTCCAGTATCTTGATGCTTGGGGCTTATGTTGTGCCTGTAGCTAAAACAATGCAAAACTTGAAACTTTCTAGAAGGAGTTGTGGTGTATAAATACTTGTTTGCTTGAACAAAGGTTTATTGGTCATGATGTGAACTTATATGGAAACATAGAAAAATCCATGCTGAGACAAGCACCTTCATATGCTCAGGCCATCCCTGTGCTAAATTGGACTGCTATAGAAGAGGAAAAATACAGAGAAATGAACCATGTGGGAAAAAAAAGGGGAAAAAAGAAACGCAATTAATCACAATTGGGACCTCAATTCCAATCCTTTTGCATTGCGTGCTAACTAGAATAGTGAGAGAGAAAGCCAAAGAGTTGATTGGGAACACGCAAATCAGAGTTTCATTTTGCATTTACATCTTTCATATGTCTGTCATCAACTTTGGAAAAACACTTGTAACCAGGCATGTGAAATTGAATTCATGAGTTGCTATATTTTAAAATTCTAATTCTGGCCACTCGCCTTTGGGAAATTGTTGATTGATAAAAGTTGTTCAAACAGGGGATGATGCTCCAATTTGCTAAAAACTTGGCAAATTTTGCTGCTGCTAGTGGAACGAAGCACATTGTTTTGCTTTCTGGCTTAGACTTTGGCAGATGGCAAGGAATTGATACGTCAAGGTATTTAGAGCTTCTTCACTGTGTGCTTATCAGTTGTCAGTCTTAAAATTATTTGCGGTCATCTGGTGCCCAGTCACTAAGGATTCCTGGTCACCTGGTTAAGTAACAACATGGTCTTTGTCCTCAAAGCTTAGTTACATGTATAAGAACTTCGTCAACTATCTCTTTCTTCTGAAGAAGATAATAAATGATACATTGATTGGTATGCTCAGTTTTTAAATGGAAAGTTACAAATCCATTTTTCACTGAACCATATACATTAAAAGCATGAATTCTTAACTAATTCCTGTCAGGAATGGACAGTTAAAAGTGGATTTGCATTATATTAGCACTTCCTGCCTTCCTGGCATCCAAGCACTGAACTGATTATGCTTTTTGCGACTGCATAAGTATTTGATGCTGTTAACTGTCAGTTTATCATTTCAGTGTTTTGCAGACATATTACCTATCTAGTACCAATAGTGACGGATCAGATGATTATTGTGAAAAACTTGGGTGGAAGAGACTGCAGGAATACAACCCTGCTCAGAGGTCTTGGAAATATCTTAGTGCTTTGGCCGAAGGAAATGCTACGGGAGAAAACAGATTGCCTTTCGAAGATGAACTAGAAGAAGAGGATTACTATCCAAGTTTGCCTTTTGCTGCTCTCTTTTCTTGTTTTAAGGTACCCTTTGTGAATTTAATTAGAAAATATCTTGAATCAAGAATATTTGAACTCATCCTATTATCTTTTTTGTTTGTAAGCCTTCAAATTTGATTTTACATTTTGTGTTGTTGCTGTAACTTTTGTTTTCTTTGTAGTTCGTAGGCTGTCATCATTGTGTGAACTATTGCACTACAAGTGTATGTCTTTTTGCCATAAGTTCCTAGAGTGTCTTCATTGTCTGTCTAGCTTTCACTTGTTTGTCATAGTGACTTTTTGAGTCTAAATGTAATGTTCAATGCAAATAGATCAGAGGGATTTGACTTGTGGTTCTTGTTTTCTGAATCAGGCAAAAGGTTTGAAAGTTACATGCTTATTATGTTACTGCTCTGAAGGAGATAACATACCTGATGCTTTTCATTTGGCTGAGGCGGCATGCAAACTCTTGGGGCTGAGTCCAGATAATTTCCATGGTGGGTTTTGCGATAGACGTCTATTTTATTAGCATTTTATAGTTTAATTTTGAGAAAACATGATTGAAAGCTTTGAATTTCATTTAGTATGCTGAAAATAATATTGTGCTTAGAGATCATTTTATAGTAATGAAACACGAGCAATAACCCTGTTTTTTCTGTTTATGTTTTCTTTTTTCAGGTGATGAAGGTAAATGGCTTATCCCATTTTCATGGAAGACCGTGTACGGACCACCCCCAGATATGTCTATCTTTTAAGCCTCTGATTAACTAAACAACGGAAGGTAATATTAATGACATGCCTAGTGTTCTTCTCAGTTAGTGAGTTTCTTTTTTTTTTTTTTTTTAAATCAATTGTCAGTTATTTTAATCTCCCTTTTGGTTCAGTTTACCCCTTAGATTTGCAATTCATGGGTGATTGGCCTAAAAAGCTTCTAAATTTATCCGCTTTTTATAGAAATTGCACCTGAATTTAGGGTGTAATTTAAACCAAAAAAAAAAATCAATTTTATAGCCTTTTTTTTTTTTTTTTTTTCCCTGAATAACAAGTTCGTTCATAGGGCAAATTAGACTTTAGTTCCAATCGAAATCTTCATCCTTTAAACTACCATTCTCAACGGCACATGCTGTGAATTCACCCATTTGAAGATGCAGTGAAGATGAAAGGCATGGTTGCGTACACCCCAAACTATAAAAAGTGAAAAAGTGATGATCAGTGCCAATGTTTTAAAAATAATACTGCAACAATTCAAAATTTTCCTACACATTACATAGAACACCCATCAGGATATAGAAAGCAAAAGGGATTTCACTAACTAATTGAGAAGTAGACTATTTAATCCAAGAATTTGATTCTTCACTTCAGAACCACATTCCATCTTCCAACATAATAGTTGCATTGCACATTATTTATACTCATACTATGTACTTGTGATTAATATGTATTAATGGTTATAAAGGTTATTACTGAAGTAATTTTTCTACAAGGAAAATTTAATTAATATTATGATGATATATATAAACACTAGGGAGTGTGTAGGGAACTGCAGCAATATCTATCGTTTCTAAAAACAGTCCCAAATTTTGCTTCCAAGAAAAATTAAATATTAATTTAATAGTCTCGTACTAAATTTTGTTTCAAAAATAATTGTAGCACGAGACTCTCTTAAATTAGATATGTAATGTACAGACGTCCCATCCCTTCTCAAAAGTCGAGTATTCCCTTTTCCTTTTTTGTTCTAAAAAATTCTAGATGAGCATATATAATTATCAAAACGGAATTGGAATTCCATTTTCATATCCCGGTATTTTGGAATGGATCTTGAAATTATGTAATTTCCATCCAAAACCAACCCGTGCGCACCGTTAATAAATACGTGCCGACAAATAACAATTAACTTATCATCTGAGAAAAGTGAAAAAATAATTTATAGTGACGGGCAAGTGATTTTAATGTGTTATGTTTCCAAAATCAAAAAGATTTTGCTGTTGTGATTTGTTCGTGTTGCCATAAAAAAATAATTACAGATGATGCAACCAGGAGAAGTTTCATCAACCCAATGGGCAATAAGTTCAGATTTTTCTGTCCCTTTAAGTAGACTTTAATGAGGGTTAGCCAAAAATAGCATAGTACACTATAACTCTTCAATATATGGATCAGCAACGTGAAGCAATTTTATTCTTTAAAGAAAAAAAAAAAAAATGAAACTAACCAAATATAAATCCTTACCAACTCATCATTTACGTTTTCAGATAAAACTCCCCATACTTATCGTGAAAAAATTATTAGACAACCAAGCCCAAGATTTCACCATATCTGGAACTAGGGACGGCGGCGCCGCTCCTGATTTTGTTTTTTTTTTTTTTTTTTTTAATTTATCTTATAAAATATAGAAAATTTTACTTTTTACCTATAATCTCAACATTTTGAAAAAAAAAAAAAAAAAAAAAATTTCGCCTCCTCTAATTATTTGCTTTGGTTCCACCACTGTCCTTATATTTGATCTGGAAATACACCGTATTTGCACCTCGAATCATTATTATCTTGCTAAGTCATTTCCATGTCAGAAATTTTGAATAATTAAAAAAGGAATGTCCAAATATGTGGTTACCAAATTAAGATTCATTAACAATATCGCCAACCGAGTTTAGCAATTTTCTAATCCGATGCGATTAATTTGATTATTACTCTGATCCCATAATATATATAGAGCACAGAATCCAAGGAGAAAGAATATCCAAAATTCAATATTCTTTTCCTATTTTTATTTTCTTGACCAAACACCATGACAAGAAAGAAAGTGAAGCTTGTTTACATGAGTAACGACTCTGCGAGAAGAGCAACATTCAAGAAAAGGAAGAACGGGCTAATAAAGAAGGTGAGTGAGCTAACCACTCTTTGCGGGATTGATGCATGTGCAATCATTTACAACCCTTACGATTCACAACCAGAAGTTTGGCCTTCTCCTTCAGGGGTCCAATGTGTATTGGCTCAATTGAAGAACATGCCTGAGATGGAGCAAATCAAGAAAATGGAGAGCCAAGAAAGTTTTATTAGGCAAAGAATATCCAAGTGCAATGAACAACTCAAGAAACAAATAACAGAAAACCACAAAAAGGAGGTGACTAAACTCATGTTTCAAGGATTAACCGGAAAGATTGTCCTAAACAACTTGAACATGACGGATTTGAATGATCTTGGATGCTTGATCGATCAAAACTTAAAAGAGATTTATATAAAGATTGAAACACTTAAGAAACAGCGTAATACTGATAACAAAATTTCACAGACGGTTGCTCCAGCTTCATCACTGCTGCTGCCGCCACAGTCGGGGGTGGCTAGACCTAGCGGCGGAGAGGTTGGGAGGCTGCAGAATAATAATTTTGAGGTGATGAACAGTAATAATATGGATGCTATGCAAAGGCAAGAATGGATTACTGATTGGATCGACCCACAAGAACATATGGTGTTTGGTGATGATGAGATGATGATCCCTTTTGGGGATAACATTAATCAAAATTCTCTTTGGTCTAATGCTTTTTTCCCATGACGATGGACGATTCTCATTAGGGTTTTACATGTCTAGTAATGTTGTCAAGGGATATTGTTAAATTTGGTGCATTTTGATTATGTTTGATAATGTTATAATTGGAACACATTTTTATTTTGCTTTCTAATTTCCTTCTGTAATATCTGTTGCAGCTTAATAATTGAACCTTGATAACTAAATCAAGGTCATGTTCATCATGTATATTCACATATTTAATGTATTCTATGGATTTCATGTTAATATCTTTGAGTTTCTTATATTTTCTGAATATCTTAACTCATAGAATGTTGAAGAAATTTTTGTTTGTGAGGAAATTCCAACACTTCAATTTCTAATTTGGCTTATATATATTCATCAAAAGATCTCGAATTTAATTAAATCTTGTTACGTGAAAGATGTAAATATTGCTTTCATAGATTTTAATTTTTCAATTTGATATGTAGGGATTTAATGATCATTGAGAAGAATTTTATTTCTTAATTTCAATGTTCGCCAAACGGACATACGTATTTTTTATTATTTGAGTATAAAAAGGGAAATAGAAATGCAACTAATATTGAGATTTAATATCAAGTTAAGAGAACTTTTTTTTCTTAATGGGATTACTTTGAAATTTGCAAGTTATTCTTTTGTTTCTTGTACTCATTGCTGGAGGGGTTGAGTGAGTATTTTATTTCTTTTCTTGCAGCTTATGACTCACCTGCAAATGCCATTACTCACAAAAATCACCTGTTGTTAAGGTAGTATTTGAATTTTGACCATTTCTTTTTTTGTATCAATTTTGAAATGGAACTTGTACATCATTATCTAGAATATTTAGGGCTTTTAATGCAATGTAGCTAAAATTAAGGTTGACCAAGTTTCGGTTTCAAATGGAAACGAATTGAAATCAAACCAATCGAAATCGGCACTAAACTATTATTAACGGTTCATGTTTCAAAACTATAATTAAAAGAGAGTAGTTAAGGTTAGGGTTTGATTCTTCATTTTTTGAAAGCGGAATCAGCAGTTTTGGTTTAAAACCGATGGTTTCTGTTCGAAACCATGAAAAACATGTTCTTAAAGAAACTCTTAATTTATTTTTTTTATTTTATTATAATTTTTTAAAATAAAGGTTAAGAATTTTTATTAAATTGATTTAGCGTTCTTCAACGGTAATGTTTCTTATTATTATTATTTGTGTAAAAAAGAGTTTTGATTAAAAATTCTGAAATAAATAATCTAATTTTGCTTCCAAACCAAAATCAAATCGGAATTCGTAATTTCAAAACCGTTTTAAACACAACTTAAAAAATGGTTCAATTTCAATTTCACATTTCTTATAATTGAAATCAGCAGTGTTGTAACCGAAACCTAGATCTGGAACCGATCATGCTTAGCTAAAACAATGCAAAACTATAAAACTCCATGCTGGAGTTGTGCTGTGTCACAGGTTGTTGCTTGAACAAGCTTTTATTATTTCATTAACAATGTGAACTTGTGTCAAAAAATGAAAATGAAATCCATGTTGAGACATACCATTTAATCCTTTTGTAGCTGATCTTGTATTCTTCTTGAGTCTTTTTTTTTTTTTTTTTTCTAATCAATTGTGAGAGAAATTCTTGGGTAGACTAAGTCTATCATATCAGCTAAACTCATCAAATGAAATAAAACCGTATCACCAACTTGCTCTTTTTTCTAACCTATTTCATGTTAATTATTTCATATTTCCATTTTGGTCCGAGATAGGAAATGCATTTGCGTTGGTTTAAGAGCTACTGATGTGGGATGGAGAAAAACAAGTTGGTGATGCAGCTTTATCTCCTTACGTGGGTTTAAGAATTTCTCTAATTGTGGATTATAATATTCATGGCTGGGCTTTTTTTGACAACAATCTATTCTCCCACATTTTTTTGTCTGTTTGGCTTATCTTCTTGGCTTGGCTTAATAAGAACAGAAGTAGCAGATAGACAGAAAGCAATGGCTATGGCAAAATGAGCACAAATCAAGGCAATTAGTGTGCTTAATAATGGCTAAATCTCCAACTAATCCCACTAACAATATCTTATTAGCAGTTGGATTACTTTTACCATTCCACTAATGGTTAATGATTCTTCTTCACATTAATTAATACAAAAAAAACAAAAAGTTAGAATTTAAAAGAAAATGTTCCATGTGTGCCTTAGAAGGAAAAGAAAATGACATAGGAACAACCGCGGTAATAGTTCGACATCCAAAAAAACAATATGTTATGATAATGCGACAATATTTGGGATATCACTTATTACGGATTCAGCAGAAACGTCAAATATAATATTTATTTGGGACAAATGGAAAAATAATAATGCGACAACAAAAAATAATAATAAGAGGGATAAAATTTAGGTGCTTCAGGTAAGTCTACGATTATGTTCGACAATAATTTTTTGAGTAGCAGGAGTTTGATTAGTCAAAACGCTAAATGCTGTATTTTTTATAGCATTTGATAACATAGCGTTTGAATTAACTTTTAGAAGTTGACGTAGTATTTTATAAAAAGTTAACCCATATAACAGTTAGCTTGTAGCATTTCATGAAAATTTACTATAGCTAACGGCTAAACGCTACTAAAATAGTTAATAGCCACCAAAATAACTAATTTTACCGAACAAACCCTATATCCATAAGCGAAAGAGAATAAAATCCATTAATTAATAGTGAAAATATAAAGTACAAAGTGGGAGATAACACTCAAATCTTAAACCCAAAAATATCCAAATCTTATTAATATTTTTCTCTCTTATAATTATAATGGTAATTAATTATTGGACAAAATTACTGTACCTAAGATAAGAGCAGGAAAATGGCAAGAAACGTATTCTTCCGGCTGCGTCTCTCGTCAACAAAAATGGCCAAATGGCCGTTGTCTATATTTATAGACTTCCAAAGCAAAAGGCTGCCCGACTTCACAACGTGCTTTGCACTCAAGCAAAATTATTTAAAAAGAAAAAAAGAAAAAAAGAGACTACTAAAGTGTTAGTCAGTGTCTCATCGGCTCGAGCCACCTATCAGATGTTGAGGTCCAGATTTAAGACACTTTCATAATGGGAGACGCTGCCCTTCTTTTTATAGGATCATATTATTACAGTCCTTGTCCCACAACAATAGAGTCCAAACCTAGATCAAGCAAGTGGTGGATTAAGCAAGTGGATCATCAATGTCGTGTTTATCAGCAGGCCACCACATCGGGTGGTAAGCAAAACTATCTTCATGGTTTGTACCCAAGTAAAGCAACATAAAGTAGATAACGGAGCTTCAAGAAACAAACTGTGGGCAGAAATTCGAGGCAACACACAATAAAAGAAAAGAAAAATGTTCTACATATGTGCACATATAACCAACCAACTCCTATATAAGATATTGCTGCAGCCTGCAGTACGTAATACTAGACACCCCAAATCCAAAAGGACAAAAAAATTAAAACCCCAATTTCAAGAACTGAAAAATGTCCTCTTCTTCTCCTTCTTTCTCTCCACGAGAGCTTCCATTGAAGCCAATTCCAGGTGACTATGGCTACTCTTTTTTTGGCGCCATTAAAGATCGTCTAGATTACTTCTATAACCAAGGCACTGATGATTTCTTTAAAACTCGTATTCAAAAACACAACTCAACAATTATAAAAACAAACATGCCTCCTGGTCCTTTCATTGCTAAAAACCCTAAAGTCATTGCTCTTCTTGATGCTATCTCATTTCCTCTTCTTTTCGACACGTCAAAAGTCGAAAAGAAAAACGTTCTTGACGGAACTTTCTTCCCTTCCGTTTCCTTCACCGGAGGATATCGAGTTTGCGCTTATCTAGATCCTTCTGAGCCAAACCACACCAAGCTAAAATCATTTTTTCTCTCTATATTATCATCAAAGCATAATATTTTTATCCCTCTCTTTACTACATGCTTAAGGCAACTTTTTATTGACATTGAAGAAGAAATGAGCTCTAAAAATAAAGCTTATTTCAATTCTTTAAGTGATTCGATGTCTTTTAACTTTGTTTTTCGCCTTTTTTGCGATAAAGATCCTTTGAATACAAAAATTGGATCGAAAGGACCTTCTGTTCTTGATAAATGGTTAGCTTTACAACTTGCACCACTTGCAACCCTAAATTTACCTAAATTCTTTAAATATTTTGAAGATTTCTTGCTTCATACATTTCCACTTCCTTTCTTCCTTGTAAAATCTGATTATGGAAAGCTTTATGAATCCTTTTATGAGCATTCAGGTTCTGTTCTTGATAAAGCAGAGAGTTTTGGGATTAAAAGAGATGAAGCATGTCATAATCTTGTTTTTCTTGCTGGTTTCAACGCTTACGGAGGTATGAAAGTTTTTTTCCCTACCATGATCAAGTGGGTTGCACAAGCAGGAGAAAAGTTACACACTCAACTTGCACATGAAATCAGAACCGTTAGAAAGGATGGTTCAGTCATTACTTTTCAAGCACTGGATAAGATGCCTTTGACTAAGTCAGTTGTTTGCGAAGCTTTAAGAATTGAGCCTCCGGTTCCGTTCCAATACGGTAAGGCTAAGGAGGATATTATAGTCCATAGCCATGATGCGGCTTATCAGATCAAGAAAGGTGAAATGATCTTCGGATATCAACCGCTCGCTACTAAGGATCCTAAAGTTTTTCATAATCCTCATGAGTTTGTGGGCCATAGGTTTGTAGGAGAAGAGGGGGAGAAACTGTTGAAGTATCTCTACTGGTCAAATGATCGTGAGATGGTAAATCCAACGGCAGAGAATAAGCAGTGTCCGGGGAAAGATTTGGTGGTGCTACTAGGTATGGTTATGTTGGTGGAGTTTTTCTTACGTTATGACACGTGTACGGTTGAAACGAAGAAGGGACTGGGGTTGGCTTCATCAGTGACATTCACTTCGTTGACTAAGGCCACAAGTACTTGATCATGGTCAAAATATAAAATAAAATGATGAAAACCCAGGTGTATGAGCCCTTCTTATTACTTATTTTGTCCTTTTGGATGGTGCAAATTGGGTTTATACCATTTTATTTATATAGTTTGATAAAATATGTTTTTAAGAATTTAGTTAATAATTTTTTCTTTTATTCTTAATTTATCGAAGATATTAATAAAAATCTCTCATTTAATGAATGTCATAAAGATTATTATGAAAAAATAATTATTTACACGTCTAAATTTAGAAATTTTATAAATATTTTAAGACATCTAAAAAAAGAATAACAAATAAATGTTAATAATTTTTTCTTTTTTTTTTTTGAAAAAATTTAATGGGAGTTTGGAAAAATGTTAATAAATTTATCCTCAATTGCTTTTACAATAATCATACAAGAAAAAATATCAACTTCACAAATAAATACAAATAAAGAAATCAATTTCAAATAAATTTTAATTACAAACTTTTTAAATTTTATTGAGTATATAAATTGTTAGAAAAAATGGAAAGAAAAAAGTTTCATTAACCTTAAAAGTTAAGTTTATAAATTTCATTAATTTATTAAATATAAGAAATTAATATATATATTTTTTTTTGTAGTGGTAGGCAATTTTTATTTCACCTATAAAAAATCGTCCATGTAATTATAATTAAAATGAAACGAAACCTTTTATACGTCTTACGTGTCTTTCCTATATGAGGTCGATAGGCAAGTAACAAGAATAAATATTTTTCTTTCACCAATTATTAGATATTACCTCCAAAATCCAAACTCAAAAGAATAATTAAAATATCTCAAGAAAAATTAAAATATTTCAAAGAGGAAGGACAGCTCACAACTGGCGACAGACAGTTACGTAATTAAGCAACTTGAACAAGGAAGAACGAAAACAATGTAAACAATAAACGTCCACGTGTCTCTTAATTGTCTGGAAAATTTCTTGCGAAACCGAAAACCGACAATCAAATACTGTTGGTGTTCCCACTTAGTAAGGTAGTGTATCGATTTCTTGAATTCTAACGTTGTGTTTTGTGTGGGTTTTGAGATTTGGATCAAGAAACGCCCAGAAAAAGAAATGGGAAAGAAAAGCTACATAGCAATGAAGACAGATCAAGAAACCATGAATGACTTGATTGCCTCTGATATGAAAGATTTAAAGAATGCTGCTAAAAAGCTAGCCAATCATGCAATTAGGCTTGGTGGGTTAGGTTTTGGGACCACTTTTCTTGAATGGGTTGCTTCTTTTGCTGCAATGTATGCATCTCTTCTCTCTCTTTTTATGGCGTTTAGATCAGTTATGTTGACTTTCTTCTTTTTAGAACCTTGATTTTGCTTCTCTACGTTCCAAATTATTTCTGGTGGTTTATGTTCCTTTTTAAAATTTTAGTGATATATGCTTGAACATAAATGATATATCCTCTTTTTCTTCGATTGATTGATGAAAGATAACTGTGCTGGATTTTTTGGCTTAATCAATTCTTAATTGATAATTGTTTGGCTTTTTTGAACTGTATATATGAGCTACAATGTCTGTATACGATGAATCTGTAGTGTGCATAGGCTTGACAAGGAATTAATCTAATTTAACTCTGATAGTTACTATTTTGCTTATCATTCATATATTTTTTTAAACTGAAATAAAAGGTTCTTTGGTTTTTTTCATAATTTCTCTAATTCGTCCTTGATGCTGTTCGTCATATTATTGCCATTAGCTTTTTGTATGTAACTTGGGTGGAAAATTGTATAAAAAAAAGTATTATTCTAAGCTGCAATATTAGTAGGTATATGATTATTGTTGTTTCTTCATTATATCTGTTATTATGTGTTTTCTGTCTCAATTATTAATTTCTTAATAATTGAGGCTAGCAAGTAATTATTATCCTCTGTATCAAACATAAAATTAGAGATTTTTTTGTGTTTTTTGTATTCATATGTTTTCATACTTTCATACTCTCATAAAAATAAACAAGCCAGATAGCATCAATTAAAATTGTTGTATATATATATGCTATCCAATGGGGTAGTTTTCTAGTTGCTTAATGAAAATTATGGAAGAATACGAGTTCACAAGTAAGCATTTCACTTTTTCTCAATGCTGCAAAAGATCTTATGTTCTGTTCCTTTAGTCCACTTTCCCTTTGTTTGAAATCGAGCTAAAAATCTTGTATTTCCTTGATATTTTTTGGTAGTCTTATAGCCTAAAATACTGATGTTATGCTTGCTGCAGTTATTTGTTGATCTTGGATCGAACAAACTGGAGGACAAACATACTTACTGGCTTGTTAATTCCATACATTTTCTTTAGTCTTCCTTCATTACTATTCAGCCTCTTCAGGTGAAGGTTCATTCTTTAGATAGAAATTACGTTATATAGCCATTTCTCCATCTTCCTGACCATTAAGTTGTTTCTTTGAGCAGAGGTGAGTTTGGAAAATGGATTGCTTTCATTGCTGTTATATTGCGCCTTTTCTTCCCAAGACGTTTTCCAGGTATAATATTGACACAGGTTTCAATCACTGTATGGCTTGACCAAATTAGTCAACCTTTAACTCACCATCTGTTCTATTATTACTAAGCAAACAGTTGCTGTTCACTTAATCTGTCATTAGAATTTCATGCTTAAACTAAACATAATTTGCTCTACACTCATGTTGATATTACGGGACTTTAGCAAGCTTTCTGACAGTATTGGTTGTATAAGGAATGTGATCCTGAATTTTCTTGACTATACCTTCTATTGCAGATTGGCTGGAAATGCCAGCAGCTCTGATTCTTCTGATTGTGGTGGCTCCCAGTTTGTTCTCAAGCACCATAAGAGATAGCTGGATAGGTGTGGCGATATGCCTTGTCATTGCTTGCTATTTGCTTCAAGAACATATCCGGGCATCTGGAGGTTTTAGAAACTCCTTTACGAAAGCACATGGCATATCAAACACCATTGGCATAGTCCTTTTGTTTGTTTATCCTGCCTGGGCATTGGTACTTCATTTCCTTTAGGCAGACCTCAGCCAGATTGTACATATGTCCACCTTGGTCTTTTTAAGTTTTTAATGTACCACAGCATTTCAACTGTCAAGTCCTAGCTGAATTATAATTCAGTTAAGTATCGCCACTGCTGTAAACAAAGTGTTTGTTGGAACTTCGGAAGATTGTTGATTAGCTTTACCTGTAATAAAATAAGTGAAACACTATGATGATTGGTTTTTCTTTTTGGTTAGTTTGGCTCTTACGGGGATTCAAACTTGAGACTTCGCAATCTTGGAGACAACTCAAGTACTATAAAGCATATTGGCAATGTTATGCTGATTGTTTATATTTTCTTTTTAATTTCTGGGATGATTTTTAATTTTAAACTAGTTGTTGTTATCAGAGCAGAAAGTTGTTTGCAAAATCTCTTTTCTGAAATTGTACTGAAGACTGTGAGTTGCAAAAAGTGGATTCTAAATTACTTGAATTTTCTTTTTTACCAACTATGCTGCTCTAAGAAAGTTGCATAATAAAAAAAATGATTGAACTGGGCTTCATAATCAGAAGAAAAATCCCTTGATCACCACTCACAAGTTTATTGACTCAAAACAATGAAAATGACATTAATAGTTTTAACAAAAGTATAATATTGTTTTATAAGTAATTTCCATGACAATTGAAAATGATAAAAAGAGTTGCTTTAAGGTATCACTACACTTTTTCCCCCTCTTCGAGCTTATCACACAATATTAGCCTTATGTTCTTGAAATTCCAGTCAGTTCTGCACATCTGGATATTATGTTCTTGCTTAAAGAATTGTTATCATGCCTTCGATCCCTTGGCTTCGCTATACAGTTGGTCGATGCAGCCCTGCACAAAATATTTAGCAGTAAAGTCAGAAATGATGTCATGTTTCCTTAATAATTTGGCAAATATGCATTATAAAACACCTTGTAGTGTTTGAGTAACTGAGGCCTCTTCAGCTTAAATGTTGGAGTTATCAGATCCCTTTCAATATCAAATGGATGTGGTTCCAAATGAACTGCTCTTAGCATTTCAAATCCTTTGAGCTGTGCAATATTTCTCATGTTAGTTGAGGAGATAAAAATACTAATATGCACAGAACAAAGAAAATCATACACATACTTTATGTTTCTGACCAATGCTATTGAGCTCATCTAAAATATATCTTCTAGCCTTAGGATTTTTGCATAAAGATTTAAAATCATCTTTGAAATTATTGTTTGCTGCCCAATTCTCAAGTGGCTGTCTCTCAGGAACTACTACAGCAACTAGAAACGACTCGAAACTATTGCCGTATACCCAAATCTGCAGAACAGAAAAAAGTTAAATCAACTGCTATGTTATAGAAAGACAGAAACTATGAACAACTTACCGATGCTATAAGAGGGCATCGCATATATGTATTTTCAAGACTCTCGACTGCAACATATTCGCCTTGCGATAACTTGAATATGTTCTTTTTCCTGTCAATTATCTTCATTGCTCCATTGGGCTGCAATTCTCCAATGTCACCTGCAAAGAATTTCCATTATTAGCAGCTAAGTAAAATGTGCTAAAAGAAGCTATTTAGGCACTTGAAAGAAGTTCAGTTGAAAAAAAGTTATTTTACCTGTATGAAACCACCCATCAACAAGAACTTCATTACTTAGATCTTCTCTTTTGTGGTAACCAGAAAACAATGTATTTCCCCTAAGGCAGATTTCGCCACGCGGAACGCTAGATAATGCATCATATCCCATTTCTGGCACAGACTCGAGCCTTGCCTCAATTGTTGTCATAGGAACTCCAACAGTTCCAATCATTGGATACACATCACCTATTGATGTAAAACAGCCTCCACAACTTTCTGTCAAACCTATTACACCAAAAAAAAGAAGCAAATAATACTAATTTTAATGCGCATTCTCTATATGCTTAGGCAAAAATTGCAGCATCAGATGTCTTGATTCTTTCATACCATAGCCTTGTGATAAGGTAGAGCAGGCAGTGACTCTCAAGAACTCCTCTACATGCTTAGGCAAAGGTGCCGCACCAGATAACATGATTCGAACTCGACCTCCCAACGTTTGTTTTGTCTATCAAGAAACGTAATTTAGATTTTATTTTGAAAAAAAAAAAAAAAGAAAGGAACTTTTTGAGAGTAAATAAAATGCCTAACCTTCTCAAACACAAGCCTGTCTAATAGGGGAGCTGCTTGAGCTTGAGGAAGTCCCTTCTCAAGATTCGCAAGTTTGCTGTCAACAAATTCCTTATCAGTTGTAGTTTATATGCTTAGGAGATAAAATAAAAAAAGGTGAAGAGGTTAAAATTATAACTTACTAATTATATGCAAAATCAAACAGTTTCTTCCTCAAAGCACCTCCAGATGAAATTTTACTTAATGTACCTTCAAGAATAAAGAAAATGCTTAAAACAACAATTACTGAACAGATATATTTACTTATATTTAATCATTGCATATACCAGTGTATATACGGTCATAGACTCTAGGGACTCCACAAAATATACTTGGCTTCAATTCTTGAGCATCCTCAATCAAATATCTTACATCCTATGAATAAAATGCAAGAAAAAACTTCAGTGAATTTAATTGGAAATTCAAGATTTTGGAAAAACATAATCAAATCTGATTCTTGATCCTTACCCCTCTCCAAAATCCTATAGAGGCACCTCTGTAGATGCAATAGGTCTCAATTATTTGATCATATACATGAGCCAAAGGAAGAAAAGAGAAGTATGAATCTTCTTCTCCAGCCTGCGTATGGAACACTATATGTCAAACATTAAAGTCAAACAATTTCTACCCATGAAAAGTGGCTCAAGTGGTAAGATTCACTTGAGTTCAACGGACGATCTCTGCAAAGTCAGGACTTCAGTCAATGGAAAAAGCAATCATAGCAACAATGGAAAACACGCGAATAGTGTCATTTTGGAAAAATAGTTTCGATCTCAATGAAAAATACAATTACTTACCTCTTTGTCTGTAAGAGAAAGTAGATGACCAACGGATAATACTTCAGCCATTATAGCCCCATTATTAAGAATAACACCTTTTGGTTCTCCTGTTGTTCCACTAGTATACATTATTGTACATATATCAGTCTTCTGCTTTGGGGGTAATTCACAATCCGAACTTCCCTGTCGAAAAGCCGGTAGCAAGGTAAAATTTTTTAGAAAACCAAACTGAAAGTAATGATTTGAGTTTCAGGATTAAATGATCATTAATGTCAAAATGTTACCAGCTGAGAAAATTCCTCCCATGAAAAGCAAGACACTCCTAATTCCTCAGCTTCCTTCTTTTGCAGGCTAGAAATGTTTCCAAAGCTAACAATAGCTAAATAAAAGAAAATCAAAGTATAATTAATTATTATAACCCTGAACCACAAATACAGTTCTTAATTAGTCTGTTATTTTTAAAATGACCTACTTTTCAAATATGATGAGCATCTTGGCAGGCAAGATAGAATCTGCACAAGACATTTTTATTTGTGTGAAATAAAGAGAATATAAAAAAAATTATTAAAATAGTTTAAATTCCAATCTTTTTTTATTATTAATTTCTGGGATTAATTGATAATAATGATGACTTACAGAAGAGAGCTTGGTCTCTTGGACAAAAGCTAGAGAAACTTCAGCATGGTTGATTATGAACTCTACTGCATTAGGACCTGTAAATGGTAATGTATTCAATAATTAAATCTCTTAGAATCTAAAATTAAGTATATCCAAAATAATACTCATTGGAAGTGAATTTAAATAAATAAAAAAAAAAAGTGCATACCAAGAGTGTCATATAGTGGCACATATGTAATAGCCTGGCTGTTACAAGCCTGAGGAAGAAAAATTTAGAAAAAAATAATAAAAAAAAAAGAGATAATTTAGTTAGAATTAACCAAAATGAATTTAATCTTAATAATAGAAAAATCATTACCTCCATTGCAGTAATCCATTCTGGGCAGTTAGAACCATATATACCGCAACAATCACCCTAAAAATGTAACTAAATAATTTATTTTCATGTTTATTTAATTTTCAAAACCAGTATTCAAGAAAAAAATATATTCACTTATTGACATTAATTGAAAAAAAAAATTAGTTAAGGATTTGACTTACAGGATTGAGACCTCTGCTTCTCATTGATGAGCCTATTTTTATTGCAGAATCATAAACTTGTTTATAAGTCAGCCACACATAAGGACCAACCTGCAGCTTGTATATCAAAAATTTAGAAGCCTTTCAATTTATTTTATGGACAATAATGTTTCAAAGGTAGAAAAATCTATCAAAAGTCTTTCTTTCATTTTTATTTCTTAACATTGAAAGTTCTTAAATTGCCCATAAGGCTTGACATCTTGCCCGCTTTATGAGACAAGCTGCAACCTATCAGCACAATAGTCAATTCAAGTTTCAACGTTAGCAAGCTTTTTAAAGTGAGAATGACCTTGGAATCTGTCACTTCACGTCGACCCAGCATTTGGCTATTTGGGTTCTTCAGGGCAGAATCACTGCATTAGAACAAATTCATATGAAATTTAAATTCAAATCTTGATATAAATAAATAAATTTAATTTATGAATTGGTTTATTAGCTCAGTTGATTAGAGGGTCCCATTAATAATGCGAAGGTCGCATTACAAATTTTTTTTTTGTTTCATTTTTTATATGGATTAAATATTATTACAAATTTGTCCAAATCAAAATCTATTTACAAAAAATAGTATTAGTAATGAAAAAAAAATGAAATAAATAAAACTATACATAACCTGATATTGCATAACATAGAAATTCATCTCCAATAATTTGGATACGAATTTTCAAAATGGCTATTAATTTCTGTGTCTAAAATGTTCTTTAACCATATTTTCAAATGGCTTCGATAATGAGTATCTAACCTTGAATGCATCAGATAAGAATTAGAATATACAGGCCAAATGACGCTAATGAAAACTCCAATGTCAAAATCCTTACCTCCATTGATACGTTACATTTCACTCTTCAAGAAAACAGAGACAATTAGACAAAGAAGGCAAAAAAAAAAAAAAAAGATTTGCTCTGTTTTTGCAAGAACCATTTTCAACAAAGATGCCAAAACTATCAGAACAAACAAAATAGAAAAACTACTAACTAATAAAACAATACAATACAGTAAAGATCATTAAAAAAGATACCTAAAGAACTGCCATGGAGAGTCAAGCCCTGCAGGCACTTCCAGGAGACCATCTTTGGCATAAATGCACCTAAAAACAGGACCTGTTGATGGTTTTCCATCACTTGAAGCCTTTGCTTCTTCAACCTTCACTATGTATTCCATCGACATTGCCCAGAAAAAAGTAAAAAAATGTAAGAACTGGGTTTTAAAGATTCTCAAGAATGGTAGAAGGTGGAATATATAATTTTTGTGATAAGATATGTTCTTGAATTAAGAACAAACAGTTTGTGTTTATGGGAAAGAGAGAGGGGCAGAGTTGGTTGAGCTGGAGCAATAAATTTTTGAATTACTATGAGTCTTTAAAACTGTTTGATGTTCCAATATATATAAAACTTTCAAGCTTATTTATTGTGGTAGATGATAGTCTGTTATATGAATATATATATATATATATATATATATATATATATATATATATATGAAATTTAACTCTGTACTCTAGCATCTTAAAATATACTTATGCATCTCATATATACGCTCAGCTTTTCTTCTTTGTCTGTCCTCAGTCCTATTTTCATTTTCAAAGATCATTTATTATGTAATTTTTAATTTACCCCTATTTATTGTATATCCCTATTTTCAATTGTATATACATCATTTAATATTATTTGGAAAATTTTTGAAAAAAACTAAACAAAAAATATAATTTAAATATATTAATTACTACTTATGTTTCATAATACTTGTCACATTTAAAAAAAAAAATTATTCTAAAATATTTATACTATTTGTGTTTTCAAGGACTAATAAATATCTTTTTCCATCTTTATCCTTTATATATGACTGATAATTATTACTTCAATTTAATGATTTTCTTAGAGAATTACTATTAAATTAAGAGTAATATAGTCAATTTACTCAATAATTTATTGTAACTTAGGCAAATTTAACGATTTCTTAAAAAATATGAAATTTCAAATACGATAAGTATTATAGAACTGAAATAATAGTTTTTCTTGATCTATATTAAAGTTAAACTGAGTCTATATAAATGGGACGGAGGGAGCCACATTGAGAGCCAGTGTGTAATATTTTTTCTTATTTTGGGTTCAGCTTAGAAAATTAACCAGACCGAGAAAGATTCAAGTATTAAAAAGAAAATTAATAATAAAAGCTAACTACTATTATTGCAAGTCATGAATCAAATTTATTTATTTAATTTCTTAATTATTGTTAGGCAGCAAGGACTTCTTGTTCATCTCATTGACCTTAAACTAGACTACACTGCACTAATAGCTGGGATTTAATTAGTTCTCTTGTAATTATAATTATATATGCATTAATAACGGGTTACCCACTTATCAACCTTGAAAATGACTTGCTTAAATTTATTAAATCTCGAATCTGATTGGACAGCAATTGTCAATTGTGTCTCCCTCAATAATTGCTCAAATCAATTTTATTTACTAATTAATATTTGAGAAAATATTAATATGTTATAAAATATTTGTTATGAGTAATATAATCAATTTCTTTAAATTTATGATTCCAACGAGTAATATTTTTTTTTTCATGTTTACCTTTTTATATATGATTAATAATTATTGATTCAATTTTTCAAATTTTGATATTTAGATATATTAAATTAAAAATAATATAATCAATTTATTTAATAATTTAATAAATTTAATTATTTTTAAAAAAAATATAAAATTTTAAATATAACGAGTATTTAGAAACGCGATCAGTGACGGGACAATATTTCTAACTTGCAGGCCATTTAAAGATGGCATTGACATTTTTGCATGTTTCGCGTGGCAAACAGCGCCATATATTATAGTACATCAACCAACCAATATTACATTTTAAACTGTGTATGATACAAGTACGAGAATATGTTTAACCGAAATTTTTCGCTACACCTGATGTATGGATGGTCCGATATATTAAATTAATAAAAAATTACTATTTTTATTCTTTTTTTTTCATGACATGGTCAATAATATTTTTTTAATTAAAATATTGTTTATAATTGATTTAGTTTATAAATAAATTTAATAAGTGATTGCGGACAATTGTTTCCTTCTAATTATTATTAAGAGTTTTAAATAATAATTTTTAGTTATAATATTAAGAATTAGAAATAATATTAACTTAAAAAAATAGGAAAATAAAAGAAATAATCATAAAAAAGCTATTGAAAAGAAAGCAGAGAGAAAGAAAGGAAGTGTGAGGAAATTAATTGTCATGATTAGAGAAGAAAATAGTAATAGAGATTGTTAGGATTGGATAAGTAGTTGTGGATTTGGATGGATGGGTGGCTTTCCATTGGAATAATTAAAACCATACTAGTATAGGTAGGTTGGGCATGACAAATGACATTAATGCCACTTACCAAAATTGGAGGTTATTGAATATTCAACTATGTAAAAGTCTTCCTAATCCATTTAATGGTTCAACCATTTTTTATTTTTTCCCCTAAAGAAATTCAATTAATAAATTTATAATTTCTTTGTTGTGAAGAGAAAGCATCTTTTGCTGTTGCCTATTGAATTAGAAATTTGAAGATTTGTTAGCAATTTTCTGCTATGCATATTTGATATTTTCACTTGTGTACACAATTATTTTCTTATTCTAAATAAAAATTTCAACTTCACACACCCCTTGTCCCTTTCTTCTAGAAATTTGCAAGTGCATCGTCAAAAAGTGGAATGTGGGACCTAAAGAAGGGCCCAACTATGCTGGTAGAACCCTTCCAAGCCCAATAAGGTAAAAGGAAAGAGGATTGGGCTGGATTAATAGAATTGCTTGATGAAAAACATTTGGATCAATGTTACCTTATGTCTCATGCAATTATGCAAAACATGTGTGTAAGAGGTGTATATATATTTCTCTTATGAATTCTCTAATTTTAATTTAAATAATAATTTTTAGATATAACAATTCTTATTTCATCAAATAATAAAATTTCCATATCTATTGTTAAAATAATCTTTTTTAAGGAGAACCATGAAAACTTTGCGTATGTTAATGATAAGAAAGTAAATTTAATACGATTGAGACTTCATTTGTTTTCGTAAAATAATTTGCTGAAAATTATTTTTTATAATTTTTTATTATTTGAGGCATTTAGAAAAATAAGTTAATGGAAGATATTTTTTTGGTCAAAGGAAAATTTAGTCAATTTTAAAGGAAAATAACTTCTCATTTTCTCGAAATAGTAAAACACTTTCCGGATGTTGACAGACCTTATAAATTTATATTTTTTTAATTTATTAATCATTGCAATCATTATCACCAGTCACCATTTACTACCGACCACTACCATCGCCACCGACGACTTTCATAATATATATATATATATATATATTGTATTCTTTTCATACTTAACAATAAAATTTTTAAATTATAAAATTTCTATTATTATTAATATTTTTATGGTATTATGAGATAAAGACTTTAATATTTTAAAATAATTTTCAAATTTACAACCAAACAACGGAAAATAAGTCATTTGGAAAATATTTTTCAGTAAGTTATTTTTTTACAAGTTATTTTTCTACAAGTTATCGCCACCGACGACTTTCATAATATATATATATATATATATTGTATTCTTTTCATACTTAACAATAAAATTTTTAAATTATAAAATTTCTATTATTATTAATATTTTTATGGTATTATGAGATAAAGACTTTAATATTTTAAAATAATTTTCAAATTTACAACCAAACAACGGAAAATAAGTCATTTGGAAAATATTTTTCAGTAAGTTATTTTTTTACAAGTTATTTTACAGAAACAAACGGAGCCTGAGTTCAGATATTTATGATAAATTTGGCTTTGATTGAAATTGGAAGTCACAATCTTATACTTTAGAAATAATTCAATACTGTTAAAATTATAATTCATAAATTAAATAATGAACAATGAGTTTGTGGTTTTGAGAAAAATAATATTTCAATTGCAATTTTACAAAATTCTTGTTGGTATAAACAAATTTAGACAAACTTCTCATTTTGTTAGTTCGCAATAATAATAATAATAATAATAATAATAAATCATTGTAATTTTAAAATTTATACTGTTTTAGTATTCTATTATGGCATTAAATCATTATTTAGTGATTCTGCTGGATACGTTCATATTTAGTGTGTTTACTGACCAATTTAGTGGTCTGATCTCAACCAGTCAAATTCACACGCCTTGGATGTTATTTTTATTTTTTTAATTTTAATTTTTGAAGCTAAGTGCTAAAAAGTCTATATGGAAAATAATAATCCTTCTCTAATTGTGGGTCACCACATTAAACAATTTGCATTTTCCTATAATAAAGTATAAAAAACATGCACTGTCACTCACGTATCAGTTACGTGTATCACTAACCAGCTCGCTGCTTCACAGTTCACATACCGGAACAGTAAAAATAAAATGCCACATCAACATCCCAATTTCCAAAGTTTATGACGTGGCATAAATTAAAGGGTACTCATTCTTGTGAACAAGTTATACGATCTGTATGCAATTAAAATCACCATGCGCCTTAAATTCCTTAATAATGACGTGGAATTCAATGGCTGCCCCTACAGTCGAAAAATCACAGTCAACCATAACATTAGACCTTCCAATAAACCTCACTCTCGCCTACACAAAACAAAAACCCAAATGCCATTAACGCGTCTCACATGTAAAAACCACCATCCAAATCAAAACCATGGCCCTTGCTCCCTCACCGGCGCAACACCACCAATTCTCCCTGTGGGCCCCATCTCCCGCTGCCGCTCCCACCATCACCACCACCTCCACCTCCACCTCCACCTCCATAATCACAATTACGGATCCTAAACAATCATCATCATCACCACCAGTCAACACCAAACTTCCAGTTGACTTCAGCCCACCTTTGATAGCCATGGTAGTAGTGGTAGCCACAGCTTTTCTCGTAATCACTTACTCGCGCTTGATTTCTCGTTACCTCATCCGCCTACTTCGCCGCTGGCGTAGGTGGCGTCGCCGCCATCGCCGTCGATACCTTCCTTCTTCTAACGGCGACCTTGATTCTCCGCCCCCACCATTCGACTCACCTGACGGATTTCATATGTATTCTCCATATGGACTCGACGAGTCTGTTATAAAGACCTTACCTCTGTTTCTCTACACTACCAAAAATGGCTTCCACAAACAGAGCAGTAATAGCAAAGACTGTGCCGTTTGCTTACTCGAATTCGAAGAGAACGATTACGTCCGTACACTCCCTGTTTGCTCTCATGCTTTTCACGTCGATTGTATTGATATATGGCTTAGGTCTCACGCTAACTGTCCTCTCTGCCGTGCCAGAATATTCCTGTCGGAGTCGCCTTTTATACCGGTGATGGCCGCGAGAATCAGACCGAGGCTCGATGATACAATTCTACATAGTATTAGCCTCGAACCGATAATTCAAACTCCGCCTCTTTCTCATGCTAGCACCGCTACGGCAACCACGACAACGACGGTGACAGAGATTACTCCATGCATTGAAGAACCTTCATCGAGAAGAAACAGCAATAATTTCAATAATCACAGTCAATCAGAGGATAGATTCAACGGCCGTGATTTCTTATTCAAACGGTCTTACTCCTTCGGGTTTGAACGGAGCTTGCCATCGGAAAGAATGTTAGTTATGGAGCCAGCAACAGCATCTCCTTGGCGTTACCGGAGAGGTAGCTTCTGGAGTAAACGTCCATCACCGTTCGGATCATTATCAAAGCCTAGAGTATTCTCGTTTAGATATTACAGAAGCATGAAATCACCATTTTGCAGACGAAGAGGATCAGGATTCTTTCCATTATCAGAGAGATTCCCAAGTGGCGGCGGCGGAGGAGGAGGAGGATCATCGAGGAGGAGCAAGTCAATGGCAAGCCCAATGTTTCAAAGATCGTCAGTAGCAGCATTCTCGTCAAGCCGGTTACGGTGCGGGGATCCAGAGGCGCTAATATCACCGGAAAGGTTCAACAGGAGGTAGACACGTGGAAGGGTATGATTGGATGAACGGAGAGAATGGACGGGTCGGTGCGGATATTAAATGGAAAGGGTAATCGGCATGCGAGAGAGTTAATGAGAGGCATGAGAGTAGTCTGGCAATTTGCGAAGAGTCATTAAATGGGCATTTAATGTAAAAATTGACGAGAGAGATGAGAGAAACACAAACTCCGACTAGTCTCTCTCTCTCTCTCTCTCTCTCTCTAACATTAAAGAAAAAAAAGGAAGGGGATTGTTTTCTTGATTCTTGGATTTGGATTTCTCTCTCTCTGTCTCATTCATTAATGAGAAAGGTTGTAGGAGGGAGGGAGGGAGGGATGGCTATGGGTCGGTGGGTTTCTTTATAGGGTTTAAATTTGGAATACTAGATTCAGACTTGGATCAAATGAAGTGCAACCCCACCCATGTGTGTATTGTGGTATACGCAATAAATAATTTTCCAATAACGTTATTCTCATTTTGGGAGCTCAACTAGAAAATTACATAGCATTAGAAATAATTATAACATTCTTAATCAATGTTTCATCGCTCCATCAGGTCCTTTTGTAAAAATATAGCTCACTTTTTAGATAAAAGCGCATGATTGTGAAATAAAAAAATAAATTAGAGACATCAAAATAATTTCAGAACTTAGATACCAATTATATTGTCAATTTGTAAGATGTTTAATCAATTTGGTCTTTAGAACCAATTATACTATGTTTGCTAATGTATTAATTCACCATTTAATACCCCATTTATTGCAATAGAACATTTCAGAATGGACAAAAATCTCAAGATCGGATCTTTTTCAGGAAAAAATATCATGGGCTGGGGCGGGCTATGGGCTTCTTTAAGTTTTAGTTTAAAAGATGATAGACATTAATGTGTGTATATACAATTACTGATGAATATCAATTTGCGGGTGTATTGTCAAGAATCAAGACATGATGTGTGAAGATAAAGAGCATGGGCAACGAAAATCCAACATGCTAATGACCGAAATAACTGGCTAATTAATGGACTTCAAATATCCCAAAAAAATAAAAAAATCTATGAAAAATCATCCATCTCATCCTACAAGATAATGAATCCCATAAACTTTGGATCTGACCAATTCTCTTTAAGGAAGACATGCTATCTTACTTGTCCATGAATGGCAAACTTATGAACATTGGTCCTTTCTTTGATTTCTGTGTCAACCTTAAGAAAACTTATTGTTGGCATCTTGTTTCCAAAACTGTCCATCTGGGATTCATGATGCCTACTCTTCTGCCCTCTACCTAGTTGACTCTATCATCTCTGGTCCTCGGCAGCCTACCACCCACTGAGGGCCGTCCTTCCTCTGCAAAGAAGACAAAATTAGGAAATGTATGAGCAGGAGTGTTGGTTAAAGAGGTAATGGAATAGGAGGAGAAGGTAGCGCATAAACAAAAATCATCTTCAGCTTTTCACAAAAATATTCAGGCATAATCATTCCCCATATGGCAAACATGCATTTTTCTTCTTCAAGCATTAATCATATGAGATGACACAAATATTTTTAAGAATTCCTAAAACATTTGTGAAGTTGTTGAATTCTTCATTAACTTTTGTTATATCATTATTGAAAACCCAGAACACCAACAGATCTTTCTTTTTTATTTTTCTCTTTTTGGTTAATATCAGATGACAGTGCTATTCTTTTTTTTAATCAATGAATAGGCACAATGAATCGAATGAATGAGAGTGCACATATCATAATTGTCAAGATTAATGTTCATGTGATGCAAAGTGACATTGTAATATTCATTATCCATCATATATCCCTGCAATTCTCCGCCTTTCACCTTTTATAAAAGAGGAAATAGAAAGAAAATCCAATGAGCTTCCACCTCATTGAAGAGTATGCATCAAACCCATGAATGTTCAAAAGTGAAGTGAAGAGCAAAAGTAAATGAAGTGGTCAAAAGTATACAGTCCAAATTCACATGATCAAAGCAGTAATTGCAAATATGTCACAAATGGCTAATGAATGGTGAAGGAACTACATAGCAGCTTGAAAAGAACTTGAGCAAGAGTAACAAGCCAATGGTAAAGAAGGCAAAAAATACCATATCCAAAATTTCAGATGGTCAAGAAGTTACTCACCCCATTCTAGACGACAAACAATCCCAAAAATCTTGGATTTCACTGCTAATGGTTTCAAAGCGACAAATGATATCATGATTTTGTCCTCGGAAAGTAACTGTCTCAGCAATCATCCACTCCATGCTTTCTCTATCAACTTTACCCAAATCTTGCCTTTGGCGAAGAAATTCAGTAAGTTGTGATTGCAAAAAATCAATCTTATTTCCAAAATTAGTCATCTTGGACCGCAAATTCCTCATGTCTATCATAATAACTTCAAGGAGGAGGAAAATATCTCCAAGAGTCCTCTCTTGCCGTTGGAATCTCAGTAGAGTAACTAGGGATCGCAAATGCTCAATCTTGTTTTGCAAATCATCCAGCTTAGAGTCCATTGTCATATTTCTCATATCTTCCTTCATACCCTTTACAAGGTGGAAAATACCTTCTATAAGACTTGGCTGTCTAATTTCCTCTGAAGACCGCCCTTCCTCCCCAGAGGACACAATTGGAAATGGAGGAGCAGAGGACGTAGCCTTTAGCACAGACAATGAATTAGGGTCATGTGAAGGACTCGGCTGGGAAGTTGAGTCTGGCAGTACTGGAAAAGCATCTTCAGTTCCACTAGCATTCTCAAAATGGATTTCTGAACTTGGTTGAACAACAGCTTTATCCTTTTTAAGAAACCAGCCCCTTTCATTTTTCACATATTCCAGCTTATGCAAAGTAAACTCATTGTAAATATCAGAACTCTTCAATTCTTCACTCTCTTCTCCCTCAAAAGAAACTTTAAAATAGTTAAAGATAGATGTGAGAATCATCCCATAAGGCAAGTATGCATTTTTCTTTTCTGAGCAAGCAATCATATGAGATAACAACACAAATGGAAGATTAAACGGCTTTCCTTTAAGAATATGCCACATAACCAATAAATCCATAGAAGATACATAGTTGAAACTCCTTTTTCTAGGTAGAATTATATGCACAACCATTTGGTGAAGCAATCTCATTTCAAGTGTCAACTGGCAAGAATTAATCTTTGTCACTTCAGATAAATCAGGATTTTCAAGAATGGTTTTAAGGGCTTCTACTCTACTAACACTAGCCTCCTCTATCCACTTTTTATTATTGTCATACATCTCAGTCCCTAAATTAGGAACTCCAAGAATTTTCTTCAATGACTTTTGATTTAACTTGATTTCTTTCCCTTTCACAAAAGAACAGATTTGGGTTTTATGAACATCGTATGATAAATTAGAATAAAAATGTCTCACCAACTCTGGATAAAATTTTTGTTTCATCACCATAACTGATACCCAATTCATTTCTTTAAACCATCTAGCAAATTGAAATCCTTCCCGAGTGAAAAAATCCAAATCAACAAACCTACCAGGAGTAATTTCTCCAGAAGTAAACCGAGAATGGAGCCTCCCTATACAAGATTTCGAAGGAAAACGTTGTTTTTGTTCCTCCAATTCAGGCTGCTTTTGCCGTTTATTAGGTTCTCTATCCGGCTCCATCTCCTCATTGCCGGAAATTCTTGTCCTTTTAGAAGAGCTTGACCTTGATCGAGTTTCTGGAGCCATAAAGATTGGATTTTGATAGATGGGTTTGATTCAATTTTGAAACTTGAATCTTATTGAAGAGCGTAAACAACATGTAGATAGACGTCTCTCAAACGAAAGAGGCAGTTTATTTTCCGATATAAAGCCAGGAGGAACAGGATATTGATTATATCTTCAACAACATTGAATTCGTACACCTTATTCGAAAGGCTATGAAAAGATAATTACACGAATAATAACAATAATAATCATAAATTCATATTATAGAAAGAAAAAATTTTCTCTTGCTCAACTTAATATTTTTTCTGTTAAATTTTTTTTTTTTTTAATTTATATTGCCTCATTAAGCATTATCAAATCTCACTTCATTGACCATTAAAAGTTTCAAGTTTTCCTTATAGTAACTTTCCAAATAATAATACAAATAATTCAATTCATTTAAATATTAAAATTTTTTTATAGTAATTAAAAATTTAAAGTCCTTTTAATAAAAAAATTATTGAATGTAATGTAATAAAACTTTGTATTTATAAACTTAGCTTAATAATAAATGTATGTTCCTTATAAATTTTAGATTAATATTAAATATTATTTACTTATTTATAAGAAAGTTTATATTTCAGTCTCTAAGATCTAAGTATAGAAGTGTACAGATTAAAAAAAGAACTAACATAATTTTTAAATTATTGAGTATATTTTCTTAAATCTATTTATGTGAATTTATTGGGATACATATATTTAATACGTTTTGTGGTAATTTTGCAAGAACATTAACACAAGAACAAACACGTGCATGGCCCGTGCTTTAAGCCGCACGTGTGTGAATGCCCTAAAACCCCAACTGGACAGGGTCCACCGTAAGGACTACGGGGAGCTTTCTCTATATGTATAACGAAAAAAGAAAATAAAGAATTAAAAACCGCGTCTAGGGTTTAAGATTTTCTGAAAGGAAAGTAGGCTGCGAAATAGAAAAACCAGAGGAAAATCAAATACAGTCGAATTAAAATCGAGAAATCATGTTTCCAGGGATGTTTATGCGGAAGCCAGACAAGGCAGCGGCATTGAAGCAGCTAAAGACTCATGTAGCCATGTTCGGTGTTTGGGTCGCCGTCGTCCGAGTCGCTCCTTACATTCTCCACTACCTCTCCGATGAAAAAGATGAGCTCAGGCTCGAATTCTAGGCCTCTATATCTCCCTCGCAAGGTAATTCATGGTTCAATCTTATTTTGTCTGTAAAATATGGCGTCATTGAACTAATGTTAGGACTTAGGTGCATAGTATTTATCCAAATTAGTGTTTTTTTCCCAATTCTGGAAGTTGTTCAATGATTCATGCGAATATAATAAAGCTGAAATTTTGTTTAAAGTTTATGAATTAGGTTTATTTGTCTCGTTTCATGTGTGAATAGAGCTTCTACTCAATGTACGAATGAAATTTTTGGAATATGAATGCACAAATAAAACCCTTAATATCAATGTCTAGGTAAACCCTGCTCAAGGCAATATCTTAACGAGATGTGAAATTTTATCAACAGGGAATATTCTCTATTTGACAACCTTCGCTTGCCTCAATGTGTGTTTTGTATCCTTGGCTGCAATCTTATTCACTTTGGGAAAAAAATCATATATTTTTGCAGTTGATCTTGGTTGAATAAGTTTTAGCTTACTGTATGTTCTGGTAGAGTTCTATAATGGGGCTTGCCAGTTTGTTATGATTTTGTCTTCCTCCCTTTCCTACTTGCAGGCATGTATACATATTGGCATTATGTTGATAGTCAATAATATACTTGATTTGGTGAATGAGGTCTCTTCATTTGGTATTATGCGTGTGTTAAGCTGCCTTTTTGTCCCCAAGGGTTATTTAGACAAACCTTAATGCCTGCTGGCAGCTAGAGTTATTTCGTGCACGAGATTTTAAAATCTTCCATTGTCTCACTTTCTGAAGACTCACTATTGCTTTTACCCCCTTTCCGTGGTGAAAATTTTCATATTAAATTGCATTAGTACTCTTATTATTATCTTCTACAGTGTGATTCTCTTTCCATTATCAGTTCTTCACCCACCATTTACCAACTCCACATCGGGACCACTGCATCATTCAGTGTCATTGTATCTGAACCACGGTGACTGTTACCTTTACTTTGAAACTAATCTGCGAATTTTCACTGTTGTTGTAGCAAAAATTTTAGCCTGGGCACTTTCAGCAGTACAATATCAAAATTAACCCCTACTTTCAATAGTTACTAGTAAACTACCTGTTTATGTCTCTACTAACCTTGCTATTGTCCACTCAACTGTTCTTAACTTTTCATGAATATGATTGTTATTGTTGCCTTTTGTATGGCTGGTTTTACAGCTTCGTTGAAGCTTCATTTTATTGATTTAAAGATATCCTTATTTTTTTGAACTCTGAAATAACAAGGTTGGATTTCTGAATATGATATGGGTTTAGTAAAGAGGAAAAGAATTGAAGACACATTGCTTGTATTTTTTTTTTTTTTTTTCCTTTGAAAATAAGAAATTTGCAAATGATGTTTAATTTCCACCACTTACTGTATGTTAGGGACATGCGTGGCTTCTTATGGGCAAGGTTATAATAAGTGAAGAGTTTATATTTTCACAGGCCAAAAGGAAGCAAAACTCGTTTCTATGCTATTCAAAAGATAAAAAGATGAAAAATTTTTGGTTAATGGATAGTATACATGAAAAAATTTAGTTAATGCATAGTATACATATAATAGCATTTTACTAGGATAAGAACCGAATGTACTATAAAATCTACATGAAAGAAAGAAAAAATAAATTTTCTTGTATGTTATTGGATTTCATGTGCTATGTTTGACTAGCAAACAAATAAAAAAATTATGAAAGGAAAAAAAAGAGGGATTCTTTACCTTGCCTATGAACTTGAGCTGAATGTATCTATAAGATGATATAAGGTTTGTTATTGAATCTCATAACATGATAAAGGAAAACTCTTTACCCTTTGAAACTGGGTCCATATGTGAGCTGCGTGATTTGCCCCTTCAGTAATGTGCTAGTTTTCTATGGAATACTTTTGGCTGCTCTGTAGCTAGTGCTGTATTTATCCATGGACACATAGGTTTCTCTATTTATTTAGTTTAAGGAATTCAGCTCTTATTTTTGTTTTCCGGGGCATCTGGGGTGAATTCTTGTTTGACAGTGAGTGAATCAGATTACTTTTTCTATTTACAAATTGAATTGTCAATTTTCGGTTTTGCACTAATTACTGCTTTAAGCATAGGAGTTGTAGCTTCTACTATGGAAACTGGAAAGTTGTTTTTTTCAGTTCTAAGTGTTTCAAGTTTTGAATTTTAAAATCGTAAGCTCATTCCTCATAAATTGAGCTTCAAAATAAAAAATTCTTCAGGCATAATATGTCAATTTTTTTGCCATCTGTTTTTCTAAATGGTACTTCCCAAAAATTTTTGATTCTGCTATAAAAGAAACATGCTAATGAGAAAATGTGGTTGGTTAATTTATAAATTTCACCTCACGTGAAAAGTGAAAAACAATTGCAATAAAACAACTTCTCAATTTTCTTATACAGTAGGGGATACTAAATAAATAAACAAAAAACCATAGCAAGCTAACGAAACAGAGCCTTATGAACTTGACATTTTCAGGTTTATGATATCAATATTTTGATTTGATTATCTTATCCACATCTGATTATTTATATATTTGTTTGTTCATCCCACTTCTTCTGATGCAGAGTGGTGCAGGAGGTGAGAGATTGAGTTGGAATGAAGACGAGTGGCTGAGCTTGTGTCTGTTTTCTTCTCTTTTTCCTGCATCTGGAAGTATGTAACTCTAGTGTGGCCATTAGACTATTGCGATTATTTTGGAAGATGTGTTACTTCAGTATTATGTCATCGCTGAGCTAGGATATGGAATGTTACTTTTTGTTTCATGTTAGCAAATCACGGTTGATTTCTGGGTGTCAGTGATTTATAAACTATTGCGTTTATTTTTTAGTTTTTACATGTTGGAAGAGATAGCTCAGGCCGCAAAATTTTTGACTTATGCTTTAGAATGAGATGGTGAATGAAATATGCAAGCTACTCCACCCAATGTTATAGCTCAAAACACTGGCCTTGACTTGATATCACAAGAGTGCATAACAGGTAATGGTGCAAGTGATTGAAACTATTGTTGAGATACTTAAATTTTAATATTAATCAGTAAATGCTTATTTCTTTTGATGATAATCGAGTGTGATCGATTGAAAGTCGAATATTTATGCTCAAACTCGAGTTGAATATTGAATCTCGAGTTTTCTAATTGAGTTAAGCTTGAGCTTTTATATTTTCTCCCCTTGAGATGATTATATCAGATGAACTCAGATTTTCTACGAGTGTCGAGTTAGAGCAGAATTGTATGGTTCAACTCAAAATGATTACACCCTTAATTAGTGACCCCATGGCAAGAGTTTTGTCATGAAGTTTCTTTATGGATTGAAGCTGTTAGTACACTTTTGATGACAGTATGAAAGATAAGTTGAAAATTTTGGTTTGTGAATAAGGGTTTTCCACTTATAAAGGAACACTATTACTCTACATTATTTGTCCATTTTCTTGACCTTTAGAAGAGTTGAGAGAAGATTCACCAGTCATGTCCTTTTCCTCTTTCCACTAAATAAGGCAGTCTCTGAGGGCATCACATACGGCAAGTCCTCCCCAACTTCTAAACAAAAAGAATTTTTGGTGTTGGGACTCCCTATTAAAATTGTAAAATTCCTTTTAAATTACCATGGCTGCAGGCAATACAAATTAAAATTGTAACTTTTACCATTTTAATACAAATCTTTACCAACAACTAAACATTTCTTGGGTGATTATCAATGCTCATTTTTTTATTCTTATGAAAAAAAAAAATTGAATATCATTATTTCTATTATTATACCAAACTTTATATTGCTCCCTTCTAAAAGCATTGTTTTGCCTTTTCTTCTATTATATAAGCTTTTCTCCTCTTCTTTTCTTTTTTTAGTAACATCTTATGATATCTTACTTATTGCCTTTATCTTTTTTGATCTATTGGAGGTTTTTATGGGCCGAAATAACAACAGAGGGTAACCCTTCCCTTCGCTCATCAAATTAGGGAAAAAACTACAATTAAAAGAACTCGAATTTAAAACTTTTCACTTCTCACATAAGCGAGAAGATCAATCAAACAATCATCTGATTAGTAATTATTGCTTTTATTTAAAAATGATGAAATAAATTTGAAAATTGTGGCTATAACCCCCCCTGCTATTTTCCCATTTTCTCACCTACTTGGATATCACAAATTAGTAAGATATTGAAGGATTTACCATGATTTTATAAAATACTATTTTTCTTTAGATTTATTTTAAATATTTTAAAAATGAAAATACTGTTGGGCACGTCATATTTTAAAAGAACAATATTCAAAAGATTTTTAGAAATGTTTTCTTTAAATCTTTAATAAGGAGAAGTTTCCAAAAAATAAAAAATTAGTCAACAAATTAAGATAATTTTACGTTATAATCTTTTATTTTTATTTTATAATTTATAAATTTTGTTACAAACAAAATATTAAAAATAATATTCTAATTCTATATATCTTGTCAAAGTGGTGGTCTAATATCGAAAAAAAAAAGTCCTGAATTGATATGCTTAAATTAGTTTGAGGACCTGTGTAAAAATTTGGAAAGAAAAAGCTAGGGCCAGAACGGCCATTATTGTAATTATTATTTATTGTAAAAAAACACGTGGATAAATCACACAAGCCTTTGGCTTTGCCAAGGCCATTTTCGGTATTTTGGGAGCCAGCTGGCCTAATGTTTGATACGTTTACGAATCGCCGTGTCACAAATTTAAGTGGAAGCGCGATGAGAAACAAAGGGAGCGCCCCAAATAGGAAATAACGTAAACGTGCCACCCATTACCCACAAACCAAACAAATACTAATACTAATAAATAATTAAGGCAATTAATTTTAATTATAAGCATTGCTAATTGAAGAGTCAATTGATCAATCAAACAAAATCAACCTCTCCACAAGTAATTTCTTCCTGACCTGAAAACTAGCCGCTCATCTCCAAGTTCTCTGTGACTTTTCCTGTTTTCTTTCTTGCTTTCTTTCTTTCTTTCTTTTTCTTGGCCATTCTTTAAATTTTCTCACACTTTCTTTTCACTTCCAAGAAAATCCCACCTTTTGTAAATTACATTTGATATTTCTTTTACATAATAGACAATAAATATAGAGCTCATTGTTTTTCTGGGTTTAAATTTTGTGATAAGGAGTTTTTTTGGATTGGATGGGCATGACTCATTATTGAAAATGTAAGATGAGCCTTAAAGAGAAGGCAATCCAAGAAATAATAGAGGAAGATGAAGATTCCATGAAACAAAAGCCATGGAAGTGGTACCTGGTTCAGTTGGGACTAATGCAAGTTTTTCTTTGAGATTGGGACAGGCTATTTTCTCTTCTGCTTCTCTGTTTTTCATGTCTATGGGTATTCAGTTCTACAGCTACACTGCCTTCTGGTAATCTTCCTTTCCTTCTCTTTTTCTTTGTTTTTCTTTTTAATATAATTTTATATGACTCATTTCCTATTTCAATTCATGATTTAACCTGGGTTTTGGTAATTAATAACTGGCAGAAATAAGTTTGTCTAAATTGGAAATTTTAAATTCAAAACATCATGTCCTTGGAAACATAAATAATGATCAAGAATTTGTTAGGTCACTCGAGTTCTACCTCTTGGTTCTTGCTTGCAGAACCCAGATATGATTAGATTAAAATTTAATGATGATCAACAATCATACCTTTCCTTCCCTAAATAATGAAACTAAATTCACTTTCCAACAATTATGGCTACTTTGCTTAAACACATTAATGGTGAAAATGTTTCTAATTTTGATTTTCAGCTACCTGGTTACAATAATGGGTTTGGCAATTCCATGGAGTTTCACATTAGCTATAGTTGATGGATACTCTGTTTTTGTGAAATGCCCTATCAGACAACAAGGAATACTAATGATCATTATAGTTGGAGATTGGGTAAGACAAAAAGCTCAATTATGATTTATCTATCTAAAACCAGATGATCCGTCTATAGGTTAATACTAATTATGCAAGATTGGTTAAATTCATGGCAGGTTTTATCAGTTCTTATTCTTGGTGCAGCATGTTCAACAGCTAGCGTTGTGGATGTTCTACTTCATTCTAATGGGTCATATTGCCCTCCAAGGGTTTGCAGTAGATATCAAATATCTGCTGCTATGGCCTTCTTGTCTTGGTTTCTTACCATGTCTTCCTCTCTTTTCAATCTTTGGTTACTCCCTTCCTTGTGATTTTTTTTACCCTTTTTTAAGTATCCCAATACCAAAAATTTTGAGATTTTTTTAATGATTTTTGTAATCCAAATTCTACATCAGTTTTTTTTCAAATGCTGAGAGCAAGTGTGAAATTATATAGGTACTATTTTGTAAGTAGATTCTGATAAATATGGTACATTAAAAAATGCTTTAGTATTATAAATTGAACTAAAAAAAAAGAAAAAAAAAAAAGAAACGTAAAGCATTGAGGTTCAAGTGATATCCTGTTCTTGAATTCAGCGAACGATTTTCAGAAGCTCACAAGTGGAGATATGAAAGTATTGATATCTTAATAATTATAGGAATATATCAACCGGTATTTGATAAAATGGTTTTACGCTCTTATCTCTTAAGTGAAGTCTTGAGTTTACTATTTAATGAGAATAATTTAAATAAGGATAAGTCAGATTAGCAGTTAGATGTAAAATAATTAAAAAATGTTCAATTAATTATTGTGAAATACTAAATAATATTATAGATAATAATGTTTTTCATGAAATCTCGTTCAATCTTTAAGTTGACTTGCTATTAATATTACGTTATCAAAGAGTATGATCCAATAGAAGTATTATTTTAGCTCAATCAAAATGCTAAATGTAACACCCCTTCCCGGTCCACCCAATAACCCGAATGAACCGAGTCGAGATGATACAAACTGGTTGACTTAAATGTTCTGACATGCTGATATCATACTGACTATTGACTATTATAGTATACAAAAGCTGTTTACATTAATAGTGTAGTGAATATTGATATACATGATACAAGTTTTTAAAGTGAAATGGGCCCAACTGTGTGCCCTGTACATGCCATGAATAGAATAAATAAAAGTTACACATCAAAATAGGGAGCTACCCTGAAGACTGAGTCTTCTACAGATGAACTGCTGCAGTTGTACGCTGACGCTTAAAAGACCAGTCTCAAAACCTGCGAGTTAAACAGGTAACTCGCTGAGCTATTAAAGCTCAGTGGATATCTCAACATAAAACAACAATAAGCACACATATAAGCAAAAAGCATTATGTAAGCACATATAATCACACATAACATGTGGCTTTCATTTTACCTTAATGATCTTTCTTACTGTTTATTTTACTGTATGATTCATGCAATAGCAAGTTAAAATATCTGTATGGCTCCATAAGGTTATAGTGAAACCGAAGTGATAAGATAAACTGTATGAAACTGTATGAATACTGTATGCTTGGCTGCTATGGCCTGTATAATCATATCCACTCAACGGCCTGTAGCCGGAGTTCCAAACTGTATGGGGCGCAGATCTGCTATTCTATGTCGCGACATAGCCTTATCTATATGGTTTCTACCCAACCTCAATGGAGCTTCATTTTAGCATATCAACAATGTAACACAATAGCACATAAATGGTTTTACAACTTCATAGTTCATCATATTGATTTGAGTTCACATCATATAAATGCTTACATGTTGCTTTAATCCATGTTCTTATGTTGTATTTTTGTTTTACAATGATTGGATGCATGCATGATGAGCAAAGGAAGTTAATTGCATAGGAAATGAAGACAAAAAGAATGTCAAAGCATCAGTCGCGAGCGCGACATGCCAAGTCGCGAGCGCGAGTTACACTGAAGAGGTAAGTCGCGAGCGCGCTTTTGAAAGTCGCGAGCGCGAGAATGTCAAATGAGAGTCAGAGAGTTTCTGGCTCAAAGTCGCGACCGCGCAACCTTAGTCGCGAGCGCGTCTTCAAACCTCACGAGCGCGAGATGTACCATTTGAGAGTCAGAGAGGTTCCTGGCTCAAGTCGCGACCGCGCAACACAAGTCGCGAGCGCGAGATGAAGTCGCGAGCGCGCTTGTGGAGTTCGCGAGCGCGAAATGCGCAAACTGAGAGTCAGAGAGCTTCTGGCCAAAGTCGCGACCGCGCATGTGGAATTCGCGAGCGCGACACGCTGCCCAGCCTGCGCAGCGCGCGCGACGTGATTCCAGACTGTACAGTCTGTATTCTTTTGGCCATAACTCTCAATATACAACTCCAAATTGAATGATTCAAAAGCCCACGTAAAGATAACACATAGAGGAACAAATAACTCTTCTATGACAATTCCTAGTTCCATCATTAAATGGGGTCAAAATCAAGATGAAGTTGCTGGTAAAATTTCCAGCAAACTCTGGTTCAGCATAAACTCATTCCATCCCCTGTTTTCACATCATTTTCAATCCTCTCACTCAACAATAAGCAACATATGATCTCATGAGCAACACTCCACACAATTTTTCATGCAAAGAACATGGGAAATAACAAGAGATATCAAACCTTTCTTGCCACAAAGCTGGGGCTCTGTTTTTAGTTTCTCTTCTCTGCTACCTTTGAACTTTCTTCTCCTATACACAAGAATTCTCATGATTCATCTCCAATATAGCTAAATTAAAGATTGAATAACCTTTAACTTCAAGGAATTTACTTACTTGGAGTTGACTTAATGCTTAACTACAGTGAAAAGGCAAAGGAAATGGGAGGGAAAAGTAAGAAAAGAATGAGAAACGTGAAAATGGGAAAGTGAAAATGAAAGGAATAGATAGACTCTAGAAAAAGTGATTTTTGTGTGTAAAAGTTCTACATGGTACCTCACTTATAAGAAGGTTGCAGCTTCATACCCAAGCTATATATGGTGATGCCAATAAGTCCTAAACTTTTCATGCAACTAAGTCCACTTATCATCCATTCTACCCCAACCAGGTTTGATTCAACCCAACTCAACTCAAGAGGATGTTACACTAAACGTCGCTTTAAAAGTTGTTGTAGAATAGGGAAAAACTAATTAATACTAATTAATCTTCTTAAAGCACAAATAATTTTGAACAAATCTAACTTTTCTAAAACACAATAGAAGTGGAGGAAGGGAATAATTTAAATTCCATAAAAATTATATATTATCAAGCTTCAAGTGCTTTATTCTTTAAGATGGATTATTTTGGTCCCAAAAAAGTTAAACTGGGAACTAATCTTCAAATTGATCATCATCATCTCAATGGGAACCTTCCTTAAACTTTTTAAAAAAAGCACAAAGACAAATCACCGCTGCTACCATCATCTAACAATTATAACATGCCACTTGATTAGATATATTTCTAATTGAAGATGCTTAAACTTTTCTCTGTCCAAACAATCTGAAAGTCGAATGATAAATGCCAAAAAGAAAAATGTAAAATTTGAGGATTATAAATATTACAATATTATGAGGAAAATATCAAGTCTTATAGTAGCTAGCAGAAACCTAAAGGGTATATATATATATATATATATATATATATTCATAAAGAAGCCGAATGAGTCGAAATAACACTGTGGGCTATACAATATGAGATAACTCTCTCATTAACTTGCCAAATTAGTGAAAACTCTTGTATTCAAGAGGATTCAAACTCGAGACTTCCTACTCTTTACATAAGTGAGAAAGCCAACCAGAAACTTAATGGTATATTTAATGTAAAAAGAAAGAATCATATTCATGGTTCCTCTCAAATTCTTGCAAGTGCAATCATATATACAGCAAGTGGTTTTTCTAAAATTACCTCATCCATTATACTACTTGCACTTATATATATTCTTATGTTGATAATTGAATTGCTTTTTTTATTATTAATTAATTAATATTCTTGACTACAAAATCTTGTTTCCAAGAAGCCTTTAAGCATTACTTTAATTCTGTTAAACAAGGAATCAATTCCTTGAATAGCATGCCACCTGAAATGGAGAAAAGAAAAAGAAAGAGAGATGCCATCTATATATGACTTAGGCACTCTCTAGTTGAAGATACAAATCATACAAATGGATAATACAAAAAATACATTATACATAACAAAAATTCTATGATATAGATGAACAATTTTGTGATTAGGTAATAATTCCTTGGATATGAGAATTTGTTCTTCCATGTCACCATTTCTATCAAGACAAGAGGCTTATTGATAAATAATCCAAGCAAATGGGATTTATTCTCTACTCTCTTTCTACATCATAGGATATTCAAAGATGTGTCTCACTATTCTATTCTTGATAGAATTGATTTCGAGAATACATGATCATCATTTTGACTGTCCGTGATTATGATAAAAAAAAGCACAATATTACCTTAGTTATGTTGGTGATTAACCTAATAATCTTTTATGATGCTAAATTCTTTTTTCTCAAGAAACTCCTAAATTTTTTTGTATGTTCTTGTCCCTCCAGATAAACCTTTAACCTAATCCTGCATAAATGCATTCCCAACAAATTCCAAAATATCAAGCATTTTGAATAAATTCCTTGGTACAAAATTCTACTCATTGATGACAATCTAATTCTAATTCCAAAAACATATTATGCTCAAAAAGGAGTTAGTAGTTACGTAATCGAGTATCATTATCGTAATGCAGGTGAATTAGAATAGTTGGACATTTTATATTTTCCCTTTAAAATTTTCTAACATACCAAACAACTTAATAATCTTGTATATGTAAGCATTCAACAATAGTAGATTAGAACACAAGAAAGTGAAAATTAGTATATATTCTTAAGAGGGACATGACCCAGATATATGCCTTGTGTCTGCCCTTAATCTTCTAGACCTTAGGATTCCTATGCACACTATCACTTACCACAATCACCAAAACATCACCAAGCATAGAATTCCTTTCTTGGCTTCAAGCACACGCCAAAACCACAAAAATTAACCTAACTAACTAGCAAACCTAATCCAATTCTTTATTAAAAACAGAAAAAAAAAAAGATTCTAATCTCTTTCTCCATCATTATATCTCTCCAAACCCTTATAAATATTCACAATCACATAGTTTTAGAGGCCGCAAATAAAAAATCCAAAAAGAAAGAAAAAAAAAAAAAAACGAAAAACCCATATGAAGTATAGTGAAATATCCCACTTTAGCCATTCCCAACACACATTAAGATTTGAGTACTCAGAATTTCCATTCAAATGCGATGGGTGCAAAGAAGTAGGGATAGGGTCAAGATACAAGTGCTCAAAATGTGATTTTGATCTACACATGCATTGTGCAATACCTTCTCCTTCAATTTTTCATCCATTTTACACTAAATGCTCCTTTCAGTTCCTGTCACGACCTCCAGGTGATAAACCTCGTTACTGTAATGCTTGCGAGAGAGACATTAGTGGGTTTCTTTACCATTGTAAAGATTGTGGATTTGATTTACACCCATGTTGTGCAAAATTGCCTACGGTTCTTGATGATGGAGAAACTAAGCTGTATTTGTACAGGAAAGTGAGTGCAACTTGTCACAAATGTGGGCGTAAAGGGAGAAGTTGGAGTTACAGGTCTTCATGCAAGAAATATAATCTGCATGTGGCTTGTGTTAAGGACATGTTAGTGGAAAATTGGGCTGGTCTCTATTACGGTAATAGCAGTGTTCCTAATGGCTACGGTGGTAGTAAGAAAGTGGAAATTAATAGACTTCCAAGCTTGAAAAATGTACTTCAAACCCCTCACCGTAAGAAGAAAGGTAAGGTGCAGAAATGCTGTGAGATGGCTGGACTGGCCGTGCAATTTGTCATCTCCGCCGTGCTCGGTGATCCGACAGCTATTATTGCTGGGGTTATTGGAACTTTTATTTCAAGAGGGTGATGATCAATACAAGATTGATAGGGAATAATGGAATATTTGGTTAGATTTTTTTTTTTTTTTAAATTTGAAATTAGTTTATATATGTGTTTGAAGAAAATGTTGGGAGTCTTTGGCAATAGGGATAAAGGTGTCTACGTGCCTTTAATGTGAATAAATTCTACTCCACTTTGTGCTTTTAAAATGTTTTTACTGCTTCTGATTTTTTATTATTTATTTTACTAATAACTTGTTAAAATAACCTTTTTGGCCTAATTTAATTTAATTAATAATCAAGAATTGGTAGATATATAGTGATTTTGGCCCAGAAATAAGTTTTTATTGCAGTTATGCTTCTCGTGCTTTTCTCATTTATCTAATTTATCTATTCAAAATTCAATCCGTTACTGCATGTCTTACTTGCAATTTTTATAATAAGATTAGCTGATGATATTAATAATAAGAATGACTATTCAAAATACTGGAATCTATTTGTCCATTTTTTTTTACGAGATTGTTTGAATATAGAACTAATTGCTTAAAAAACTTTAGTATATTTTAATTTTAATGCAATTTTTATTTTTTTTCATTAATTAGCCATTATAGTTAGGTTAATTTAAATGTGAAACCATATTTTAACATTATAAAAATTTAGAAAAATAAAAATAATTATAATTTATATTATACAAAAATAAACGACGAGTATAAAATGAGCAATAACAACGTGCAATGCATGTCATAGAAAAACTAATAGATATAGATGTGGGAATGGGTATGCAAATATTGGGATTTCAAAAAACGCCACTATTAAGTTTATGGATTGACATAAATATCATTAAATATTTTAATTTCATTGATCGAAAAAATAAAGATAATTTTATTTTATTTAGTCAAATTAATTAACTATTTAAATCTAAAATCTATTAGATAAAATAAGAAATTATATTTATATACTATACAAGGTATACATAAAATAAGGTAAATACTATTCAGTTTCACATTTTTTATAATTGGAATCAGCGGTTTTGAAATCGAAACTATATAATATATTATAAATGATGCTCTAAAATAATGATTAAAATATTAATTATTATAATATATAATATTAATTTTTTATATTTTAGTAATATAGACAATTGATGTTATTATATTATATATGAAAAGATTAATTTATAGGAAAATTTAAATGGATTGATAAGTAATTTTAATTTTATAAAAATTTAATTGTCAAATTATGATAATATTTCATTATTATAAATATGTCATTTTCTTAACAAGTTATTTAATTATTAAATTTTTTATTTTATTACTTTATAAAATATATTTTTTTATATTATACTCTCATTCTGTTTCAGTAATATAAATATTCGTAATATTATAATTTTATAATATAAAAGTATATATAAAAATTAAATTATATTTACTTTAAAAATTAACGTATACAAACACAAACAATGTGCAGCACATGTTTGTATATATATATAATTTAATATAATATATAAAAAATAATTTATTTACATAAATCTTTCATATATATTATAGGTTTTTTTTTTTCTTTTACCCATAGTGGATGCATGAGGCCTCCATTACTGAGATATTATCCAACTAGCACCACTGATGAGATGGGCCTTTAAGCTTCAACAGATGAAACCCATATAAATCCAGTAGATGTACAGGGCCCATCACTATGATATTATCCAATTAGACCACCTATGTTGTACGGAAACTTCCTTTAGCTGCCGATTCTTTTTTTCAGAAACGTTTCTTATGCGGAAATGCTTGGAAACTCCTCATAAGCATTTAGAAACTGTTTCTGTAAATTGAGTAATTTGGAAACACGTTTTCATCTCTAAATATGTTTCCGTAAACCAAAAATTCTCAAAAATTCATTTCTCTAATTAAAATAAATGCATAAATAAATACAAATCCATAAAACATGTATTTTTTATGAAAATGAAACTTGTAACTTTTTTGGACATGATTAAATATTAATTGAACTTTAATTTATTGTTGAATATATTTAATGATTTATAATAATTTATATTTTTATATTTATAAATAGAACTCTATATTTTTCATATTTACATGTTTCCCCACATTTTCATTTCTTTATTTTAAAAGAATACCGTTTCCTGTGTCCGTTTCCGTGTTTCCACACTTCCACGTTTCCGTTTGCAACATAGTAGACCACTAATAAGATGGGCCTTCAGGTCTCAATAGATATTAATAAATTATATGTGACATTTTAATTTTACATTTTTTTAGAATAAATTTTATATTTGTTTTAAGAGTTTATTATTACAGTTTACTAAAAAATTTAGCATATTGTTTTGATTTGAATGGAATACAATGCCAATGAGAAAGTTCCAACAGAGAAGTTTTGGGAGGCAACATGATTAGAGCCACTAATTAAGATTAATTAATATTAGTTATACTTTTAAAATAAGAGAAAATACCATTTCAATCCAGAGAGCAGCAATCGAATACGTCAAAATTCTAGTCTTCTCAAAATATAATTGATTAGGATCTTACTATTTCTTGATTAATTAACCTAATTTCTTGTTAGAGAAGAAAGGTAACTGAGAGTGAAGAAGTTTGACTGGATAAACTTAAAATTATTGATTGAACTACGTAACATCTAAATCAGTCAATCATGGCGTAACTATTTAATTAACAAAAACACTTAATTAATCCTTAATCAATTATTTAAGCACTATGTGTATAAATATTACCTCTTAATTAAGCCTACACAGAGACCCACCAGACCTCAAATCAAGAACAAAAAGAATGGGTTTAATTTTCAGTTCCCAGGAATTAACCTCTCTACCTACAGCAAAGCTGATCTTCAAAGATGGCCATATTGAAGAGTTCCCATACCCAATTAGGGTTTCACACTTACTACAAAGAAACCCTAACTGTTTTATATGCAACACTGACGATATGGACTATGATAATTACATTCCAGCCATTGATGGTGACAAGGAGCTTCAATTAGGTCAGATTTATTTTGCACTTCCTGTTAGTTGGCTAAAGATCAAGCTTCAGCCTCCAGAAATGGCTGCCTTGGCCGTTAAAGCAAGTTTAGCTCTACAAACCACCGGCGGGAGACCACGGAGGATTAAACGGCAAGGGATTAAGAGGGTGGATCCTAACGACGGAGCCAAGATTTTTCTTTTTAAAGAAGAACCAAAATTTTAGAGTAAGGGATATTAATTATGAATTTAAATTATAAGTATACATTAAACTTTGTGTTGAAGTTAAATTCCAAAATGTATAAACTTGTTTAATATATATTTAGTATTTCAAAGTTGATTTAGAGTTTCGTATTTTTAATTTGAAGTTGAATTTCATTTTTTTAAAATTAAAAAATGAAGTTTAGATGTATAGTAATATGTAAAATATCAATTAGGAAAATTTATTTATAAAAAGAATTGTGAGATACATTTCCAAAATGCATTGATCTCATATTATTATATGGCTGAAATCACTTGTTTAGTTTTTTTGTGCGGGAAAATAGAAAATAAGTTTTGGCCAAACCTTCAATTTCATCCCAAAGTTTCGAATAGTTGCAATTTCACTCTAAATTTACTTTTGCATTCTGGGCATTTTAAACTTATCACCTTAATTGCAATTACACCCTAATTTGCTTTTACGGTTCAATTGCACTCTAAAGTGAATTACAACACCATGAACTTATAAATTTATTGCATTGCACCCTGAAAGTAAACTAAGGATGAAATTCGGATTAAAATAATGTAAAAGAATGAACTCCACATCCAAGTATTTAAATAATAAATAATAAAATCAAATCCAAGTATTCAAATATTAAATAAATAAAATCAAGATTTAGTATTTGTTTTAAAATTGAACTAATTTTGGATGCAAAAATAATAAGTTGGATATTAATTCAAATTAAGGTGTAATTGCAACTAGTTGTTAAGTTCAGGGTGCTCAAGATACAAATGTTGATTTAGAATAAAATTGCAACTACTTAAAAATTCACGGTGAAATTGAAAGTTAAGCCGAAAAGATAAGGGCAAACAATGTAAAAAAGGAAAGGTTGGAAGAATATAGGGATGAAGTAATTAATGTATCATATATTTTTTCTGTCTCTTCAAGATTTTTCCATGGAAATTAAGAAAATAATTAATTTTCTTGAATTATAGTAAAATTAAGAGATACTAAAAATATTTTGTGAAGATAACATGTTTTTATATAAATAAGGATAAAATTAAAAAAAGAGCATTTATTACTTTTTAAAATACTTAAAATAATTTATATTTCAGAACAAATTTGTCATCATAAAACGATTTATATTTTGAGATAGAAAGAGTATTAATTAGAGAAGAAATAATGCTTGAATTGGCCAGAAATTATCTATGATGTTCAAAATTTTATGCTAAATTTTTAAGCAAATAAAATAGGATTAAGAAAACATAATTATTGTTTTATAGTCAACTAGCTTATAATTATCTCCCCTTACCCAAATTTCTTTTAGATTTTATTTCCTAAATTCAAAATTTTATATTTTAGCCAATAAGAGAGTGATTTTTTTTTTTTTTTTTTTAATTTTGGGTGAGAACAACCTACTTGGAAAATAATCTATCAATTTATTTTTTATTGAAATAATTAATATTTATAATCTGTATGGAGCATATCTAATTGTACTTAAATATCCAAACATGTATATATATGTAGATAATAACTCTAAAAATTGTAGCGTCTCCACAACCCTAATGATCATTCACACAAATAGATGGGTATTTGCTGTTCTTATCGGAAAAACACGGCGGCGACGGCAAAACTAATTCTTGAAGATGGCAGATTGAAAGAATTCTCACATCCAATCAGGGTTTCACAGATATTACAAGGAAACCCCACTTCCTTTATATGCAACTCGGACGATTTGAGCTTTGATGACCAGGTTTCCGCCATTGGTGATGAGGTAAATCTTGAATTAGGTGAAATTTACTTTGAGTTGCCAATTAGCTGGTTGGACAGTCCTATTAAGGCCGAAGACATGGCTGCCTTGGCTGTCAAGGCAAGTTTGGCTATGAAAATTGGTAATAGAAGAGTTTGGTACTGTCGTTGGTTTCGGCTTAGGAGTTCGAATCTGGTCGAGTTGAATGAAAAGAAAGCTTTTGATACTGAACTATTAGTGACAATTGGCGGCAGCGATAGTGGTGGTTTTGGGAGAGGAGCTGCGGCGAGGAGAAGCAAGGGAAGCAAAGAAAGGAAATCTAGTAGTGATTTGAGTATTATTTTAGAAGAGGAAATGATTAACTAATTGGAGGTGATGCCATTGCTAAAGATTGTTGAGTTTGATTTATCAGATCATTTTGTTGTTCATGTGGAATATAAATTTTATCTCAATAATGTTGAAATCGTCTCCAGAAGTGATTCAATAATATTAGAATTATCTGAAACTTCGTTGCAATTTCGAATTACAAATAAAGTTCATGTAATCTTGGTCAAAGGTAGACATTATTTGAACACTACGCATAAAACAAAACTGACAGATTTTGCTGCTACAGAACTGATTATCCTAAAATAAAACTAATAGAGTTTACCGATATAATAAAAATTCCTGATGAAAAATTGAAAGGGAATCTTTGAAAATAAAGTAAATTTTTAAAGAAGAAAGGAATAAACATAAATAGTAAAAAAAAATTTACTAATATTTTTACAGCAAAAGTTTACTGTGTGAAAGTGAAACACATGATTGCAAATCTAAGATAAATTTATGGAAGAATAAAGTGGAAGTGGAAGTGGAATAAAGTTAATTACTGGGTTTGACTGATTTGGACATTGAAAAAGAAGTGAGGTTTTCTTGCTACGTGTCGTGTAATTGCAGGGGAAAGACGGACCAAAATGAGAAAAAAGGGGGCTTATCGGTAAAGAAAATGAGAAGACGTGGGTCGTGATGTAATTGTGAAAATATTTGGGGATAAAATGTGGATCACAACATTAATGGAAAATTACAATTACATACTAAAACATTTTAGAGTAAAAACTAAAATCATATTTTTTTTTTCTTAATTTTGAAATTTTTTTTTATAATTGTACCCATTCAATCACAGTTATATCTTTTAATTAAGCTCTCAAGAAAATTTTTTTTACGTATAATTGTTATGATTAGTTCTTATGGTCTTTTCATTCCGTTAAAATTGACATATTTCAATTTGCCGAAGGATTAAAAAAAAAATCAATAAACAACCTCAATTCTAGAGACGAATGATTATAACTAAATTTACTCTCTATTGTCAATTTTTAAATAATTATTATTTATTTAATAGAGATATCAAGAAAAAGGTTGAAGTTAAAAAATAATAATAAGTTACTGTATAATATCAAAAGTAAAAAGTTTAAGGTGCTACAATGTTAAAATAATAAAAATTAGAGGTAAATTTATATATTCATCCTACTCCAAATATACGTAACCAATTAGTAATATCATAAGGAGAATGATTGAAAATATGAAGACCAAAATAAAGAGAAAAAGCACATTTGGTCAATTAATCTGCACAAAAATTTACTTCACGAAAAATATACGAAACCCGTTAAATATGAATGTTATTATTTTTATTTTATCTGCATTTTCATGTTTCCATTTCTATGGTAATCTATCTTTAAAAAAAATTTTGATAATGAGAGAGTGGAGAGCATCAATTAGCCCATAGTTATGTTAAAGAAAGAAATGAAGTGGAAGACACAGGAAATGGAGTTCTATTGAGAAAAGGTAGGGTAAATGAGTGAAGACAAGAAATGTCCATGCCTAAATGGACCCTCAAAACAGAAAAAGAAGTATGAAAGGAAAGCCTCATTATGTGTGAAAAATAGAAAACAAACACACTTTTTTTTTGTAATCTAGACATAAAAAGGAAATGTTTCATCTTGACCTTAGCTTGAAATCAAGAAAGCCTTCCTTCCTTTCTTTCTTCCTTCCTTCCATACTGTGGTCATGTGCGATTTGAAGCCTTCCAAGCTAAACGTGATTGAGTGGCGCCTGCATACGAACAAGACTTGAAATTATAGTGAAATTTCCCATCCAAACAACTTTTTTTTTTTTTCCCCTTTTGTTTGTTGAATTCAATCACCTTTTTGCTTCCCTTTTCCCTGAAATTAATTAATCTGTTATATGATGTTAGGTGCATGTGAAAAGCTTTTTCAATTTGAATTTATTTTTCTTTTTTAGTGATATTTTGAATTGTCTTTAAATTTTTTAAATGATAAATATAAAATAAATTAGTGGTAGCCAATAGTGGTCCGTGGCTTGTACTGACTAGTGAATATTAGTGGTGGTGGCTACCGGTGACTAATATATATGTATATATATATATAAGGTTATAGTAAGTTTGTCAATATTTAAAAAATATTTTTTTCTTTAAACATAAGAAGTTAATTTCCTTGAAAATGACTTAGTTTTCATGTAACCAAAAAATTATTTTCCATTAATTGATTTTTTAAGCACCTCAAATATTAAAAAATTTAAAAAATATTTTTCAGATGAATTATTTTTTAGAAACAAATGGAGCATGAGTGCACGTGTCTTAAGAGATTTTAATGAACAAGAAAATTAAGAGTTTAACTGGCGCCAGCATGATAAATTTCAATTCGACCATAGCTTTTTATTATTTTTCAGTAAAAAAGTTTCTTCTTTTTTTTTTTTTTTTTTCTTCTGGTTAAAGGAAATAAATGGTTTTTATGACCGGTTAAACATAACTAGGTAGCCAGTTGCTCCACATAAGAAGTTGAAGTAGTGGATCCAAAAGCCGTAGCGTGTGAAAGGCAAAGAAGATGATAGAAGTAGCAGAAATTGCAGGTTTCAATCCTGAAATGTTTGTCCTTTCTGGTTCATTCTGTTGACAAATTGCAGGTTTCAATCCTGATATAGACATTACAATTACCTACTATCTTCAAATGCCAAACACTTATTAGTAGTAATTTAGGCAATGGTAATTATCAACAACTCAGTGTAACTAAACTAACCTATTCTCTATTGGCTTATTTATTTTTTATTTTTTTTACTTTTTTAAAATGAATGATATAAATTGGAGCTAAATTTGGTTGAGATGAAAATTTCAAACTCAAAATAATCAGCAAAATTGATCGGTTATAAAAATAGCATTTTTTTTTTTTTTGATTTTAATAGGAAACAACCGACAAGTTTAATTTTTAAAAATCCTGAAAATTAAACTTTTTAACTCAAAAAGTAAGTGAAAATTAAATGGAACTTCGATTTTATTTTATAAACAAATAAAAAATTCGATTTACTCAAGTTTTATATTAATACAATTCAAATCATATCCACAATTCTTGATGAGAGGATTAAATTCGAAACTTCTCAGTTTTATTTATAATCTCAATACTTTAACTCAAAATCCCTTATTAAAAGATTAGTCAAGGGTTCCCTTTTTTTAATATAATTGCACGGGATACTGTAGTCCATATCCGTTTAACGGTCTACAAACTTGACAAATCTCTGTTCGCTTTCGGAAGCAAAAGGATTGATCTAGGGGGAGTTTGGGTTGCAGAAAATCGAACCCATAACCTAAGTCATGGTGATTAACTCTGTAAGTGCTATTTGTGACTGAACTACTCTGTTCGGTTTAGGGTTCCTCAACTTAATATATAGAATCTTTGAATGTAATAACCTCCATACATTAAGTGAAAGCTCATTGTTGAAAATATTACTCAATGGCTAATTAAAGTTTTAATTAATTGACAACTCAATAGAATCTTTGATTGCATTTATGTATTCTACTTTATAGTTAGAATTTAAAAAAACCATTTCTCATTTGTTAGGCAGTTGCTTTTCTATTTCTCATTCCAAAAGGAGTTAAATTAACATATACAAACAAAAACAAAAAGTTCGAAACCACTCACTCAGAGACTTGAACAAATCTAGGCAGATTCCCCCACCTTGGCAATTAATAGCAGCCCACAAGAAGTCTCATAATTGATAAATAACATATAAAAAAAAACATTAATTAAGATGAAAAAAAAAAAAACACTATTGGGTAGTCAAAGTCTTGGCCTTATAATAATATAATTCTTTTCCAATACCTTTCTTCTTCCTATATAAATCCCACACACCTTCACTTCCACACAAACAGCCCTAACCTAACTCTTCAAATACACAGATAATCCAAGAATGGGTAATTGTGTAGCTCCTCAATACACAAAAACGGATACTACTCTCACTCTCACTGCTCAAAATTGGCAATATCCCACAACCAAGATTGTTCATATTGATGGGAAGCTTCAAGAATTGAAGCAACCAACAATGGCGAATGTTGTTCTTTCTCAGAACCTAAATTGCTTTCTCTGTAGCTCAGAATCTATGTACGTTAACTGTCACGTGCCTCATGTGCCAGATGATGAGGAACTTCAACTGGGTCAGATTTATTTCCTCTTGCCACTCTCTAAATCCAATGGTTTGCTATCTTTGCAAGAATTATGTGCACTTGCTATTAAAGCTAGCGCTGCTCTTAATCAACTGGACTCCGATGCTCCTTCGAGTAAAACGACATCGTTTAATGGGAGTAAATTGTTGCCAGCTGGTGGTCACCGGTTTTGTAAAATTCCGATTGCTTTTGACATCGTTGGTGTGAATTTTCCGGCGGGGAAGGACGAAGCAACCATTAAATTGATTTGAGTATTGAAAGTCTAATTATTTATTTTAGTGATTGGCAAATATTTATATATGTAATTGTTTATTTTTTTTTAGCTTTTGATGCTATATAATTGCTAAGCCAACTTTAGACATCACATTTCACATTATAGGAACATAAAGTAGTTAAGGCTTTATTAGGATAGTAATTACCGTTGGCTTATTATTAAACTCTAATCGGTACTTTTTACTGTTTAAATTAACCCAACATCTTGTCATGTAATGATATCGATATTAATGTATATTTAATTCTGATATTATTTATAACGTTAAATTACATTTCACGGGTGAAAACAGAAATTTTAAATTCGAATACAAGACTTCTTCTGTCGCTTTAATAACTTTAACTATATGCTTAAAAATTTATCGCCTTTTAATTAAATTGTGAGTTTGCCTCTTTAGCAACTTGTTACTATCCTACTAAATAAACTACAATTGGCCATGAATATCCTTCAGAAAATTGAAAATTGCCCTATTCTTCAAAACCCTAAACTTGTTGCTTTTTGGTCTTTAGTTTTTATGGTAACAATGGGCTGCTCCCAAACAAGCCATGCTATAGAAAATATTAAAAGAATGAGGCAAAGTGGTGTGTAAGATTCAATTTGATTATTTTTTTTTTAAGAGGAAAAATGAAAACATGAACTGGAATTTAATATATATAGTTGAATCAAAATAGGATTTAAAAATATAATTTGATGCAGTACATAACTTTTCATCAAGTGAGATTTCTTTTAAGTCTAAAATGAAAATAAAAAAATTATTCTTTTGGCACACTGGATTTGTTTCAAGTGGAAGAGGTTTCAGTTAGATTTCATAGACATGAGGCATGCATTATGTTATGTCTAGTGTTTTAAATTAAAAATTATCACTTTTTAGCACATGAGAGTAAGGATTTAAGTTTTTTTATATATCAAAAAAATAATAAATCATTAATAAAATAAAATAAAAAATGGAATCAATTATAAATTTTTTTTTTTCCAAAAATGAGATTATAAAGTAGTACGTTGTAATGTATTCTGAAAAGTTTATCCTATCACGGTCCCAAACAAGTTTTTAATTTCTTAATTCAGAATTAATAATTGTTTTGTGAATTCTTTTCCATCATATTCAGAATTAAAGCAGAGATAAATGTGCTTAAATTTTTTGGTGTTGATTTATAATTATGGGAATGAAAAGTTGATCATCAGGTGCGTAGATCAGTGGCATGGCACTATGAAGCAGGCAGCTTTTTTTTTTTGCAAGATATATTATTATAGACAATATATCATTACATTGACATTAAAAGGTTTACGAATGGGTTGGATCACCACTAAATGCACCTACATGAAGGGAAGAAGTAAGAAACCTTAATTGTGACTAAATCTCAAATCGGATTGGACGGTTCCTGATAATGGAATTTGAATACTGATAATTTACACTGAAAAAGGATCGATGAATGGGAGTTTGAGCTAGAGAGGTCAATTTTAGGCACCTGAATTCAATTATATCAATATTAGTTCAATTACTTATATCTTTGGTGAGGCTAACAACAGTGTTGATTAAGTTTCTCATTTTATTACTTTTTTCTTCAAGGCATTATAGATCTGTTGGGTAAAATTAACTGTATTGGTAGTTATTAGCTATTTTTGTATTATATAATTATTTGAGTAGCTAATAGTTGTTTGAAAAACTTTTCGTAGAATACTAAAAGCTAAATATTACAAGGATAACCTTTTATAATGCGCTATCTTAAACTCTAATAGCTAGTTGAAATGCTATATTACCGAAAACTATAAAAAATAAAGTTTAGGATTATCAAAAGACTAAAAGCTACTTAAAAAAAATGTTGTCGAACATTGCCTATATCTTGGAAGATCCTCTTTCTAGTATTCTCTTATGATTATTACACAACTCTATTGGTGTTACTTATTTCTACCGAAGTGCGATTTAATTTTTTCTTTTCCCATTAAACCAAAATAAAAAAATTAGTTCAATCATTGAACAAAAATATTTGTGCAATATTTTTTCTAGATTCTAAAATTTGGTAGGGTTTGAACAAGTTGCAATGTTATGAATGCTGATCTAACTTCATTATTTGCTGAATTGTACAAAGTTTATTAATACACAAGACTCCAATTTTCCAGTAAGTTAGTTGCTAGAAGGAGAAAACAGATTTTGCTTCAAATTGATAGGCTAAAAGTGCCAACTGTGCTAACAACTCATGCTTGCCAGATTTCCACGTGTTCTGTCTTCAAGTAGGTGCTCAGAAAGTGCAAACTTGTGCACTTTTTTGCACTCAATTTTTTTTGGATTTTTCCAAATTTGAAATAAAGTTGAAATATTCAAATTTATAATTCAATTAAATGCTGAAATATTGAATTTATTCATTTTAAATTTAAATAAAACCTCCTCTTTCTTGGCATTAGTGCAGAGTTAGCTATGAACAGGACGAAATATAGATAGAGAACTACTATAGCCTGACTCATACTGACTTAGCTGTTATTGTTTGTATTCAAATGAAAACAACATCAATTATTTCATTACAGTGACATGTAGAAACAACTATGTAAAAGCACATACAATTACAGACTAGCATAATTAATTACTCTTAATTAATGTTCTAATAAAACAAAATTTATCAGAATTTAAGGAGAGACATTTTCCTATGTGGATGGCTTCATTTCAGTCTTAATGGCAGCAACCAGCAGGTCATAAGCTTCACCCCAAGCATTCTTCATTTCTGCTGACCACATTTCTGGTACAGCTTCCTTTATTGTCTCCATTAGGGCAAACTTTGTCACCTGCATGTACAAATAACTTTTTTTAAGGACTAGTTAAATTAAATTAATATATTTTCACTAAAAATACTTTTCTTTTCCCCAAATATTTTATTAATATATATATATAGGAATCATACCTCGAAATGTTCATCCACAACTCCATATTTGAAGTGGACAGCTCCCAATTTTTTTAAGCTAGACTCTCTAACAGTAACTTTGCCAGCTTTCCTTAGTTGAACTGCTGATTCACAAGTCTGCAAATGAACCCCAAGAACAGAACCTTAAAATGCATTATTTCACCATTTTTTTAACAAAATATATGTATTAATAATGAACTTGTTTAGTTAATATTCTTGATTAAATATTGTATAGTTACCATGATAAAGACAGACATGGCATGGGGCTTAAGCTTCGCATTTTGGTGAAGAGGAACATTAGAGTCTCGCAAGAATGAGAACATCTTCTGTGCTGATGGTGCAATCTCAAATATCCTGCAAAAAAACACAATCCCATTTAATTAAAATATAAAATTTTAAAAAATATCAAATCTTGGCATATCCTTTTTCTTTAAGAATTTTCTGATGTAAAAACATATATACACAAATGGGTTTGATCAATTACTTCAAGAATAATTGAAGACCCAATTCTGCAGAATTTTTCTTCATTACATTCCATGACTTGACTACCAGAGCTTCTTGCTCTTCTGTAAAACCTTTGCATTCCAAGCTACTCATGGCCTTTAATTTTAGAACTACGATATTTAATTAGATGGTGACTTTGATTATGGTGTTGGTTAACTATTTGCAGCCATTATTTATACATGCAAAATTTGAAGCAGATAAGGTTAACTCTTCAATACATTTGAAAGCCATTATTTTTTGTTCGTGTACCGATATGAACTGTTGTAGCATCCATAGGTCTAAAACCATGGGACTCACTCAGCTGTTAGTTTCAACCTAGAAATACCTGGTTTTGGGTGTTCAAGTTGGATTGTAATAAAGTTATATAACTAATATATTATTCAATTTGAATTTCCCTTCTACTGATACAAAATAATAATAATAATAATGGAAGGAGATTCTACGAATTGTATTTTTCTTAAAATGCAACAATTCAATTTTCAAAATTGGCTAGAATATTAAATTAGTTGCTGAACTTTCACAACTTGTCCAATCAAATTCAATATGTTATTTTCCATCTAATTGGTCAATGAATCTGATCTAATTTATCCCATCTGCACCTTCATTTTCCCCCATTTGAAAAATCAATTATTTAAAAGAAAGGAGAAACTTGATTAGAAGATAATGATCGAATTGAAATCTTATACGTCCATAATAATTTAAAATAACAAAAAAGTTGCAAAATGAAATAGAAATCCGATTATAATAAAGAATACAAAGCCACTGAACTGGCAAGTTTAACTAAGAAATCCGTGTAGAAGTTAGCTTCACCGTAAATGTGTTCAATCGAAATCTAATTATAATAATTGGATGTGAATGTTTTATTACTTGCGTACATTTTACTATTTTCAATTTCTTGTAAGATAGATTTGAACTAAACTAAGTAAACTTAGAACTTCAGCAGTCAATTAAAATGAAAAGAATTTATTGAACTTGATTAGATGAATGGTAAAAATTCAGGTGCCAATTTGATGCGTAAGTCATTCTCATTCTATTTGTAAACACCTTGGTGGAATACGATCACACAATTTTATTAAATTCATACAAAATCCCCAAATTTTCATGTGTACAATCTTAATCATCAAAGTTGTTTGCTATTATTGAAGCTAGAGCTTAATACATCAAACATCTCTCTGTTAAAATGCTTCCGAAGAAGGTTTCATTTCATTTCTGATAGCAGCAGCTAGCTGATCATAAGCTTCTGCCCAAGCATTCTTCATTTCAGGTGACCACATTTCTGGTACTGCTTCTTTTATGGTTTCAAGCAATGCATACTTCACTACCTATATATGAATCATCAACATAATTATTTGAAACTTACTACGGCTGTATAAAATATTTGTTTCTATAGTTTAACGAAATACTATATCAGAACTGATACCTCAAAATGTTCATCAACTACCCCGTATTTGAAATGGGTAGCTCCTAAATCTTTCAGACTGGACTCTTTTACAGTTACTTTGCCGGCTTTTCGAAGTTGCTCTGCTGATTCACAGGTCTGCAAGACAGCAATAGCCTAATTTCTAAATATCTTGACAAATAGATGATTAATCGATTGGGATTCTCTTAAATTACTTTCTTGAACAGATGTTCGTGTTTCTACTTTAAGATTATGTTTGGTTAAGATTTATGGAGATGATTAGTAACAGAAGAATGGACTCACCATAACAAAGACAGTCATGGCATGAGGTTTAAGTCTTGGATTCTGCTCTACAGGAACATCCGAGTCTCTCAAAAATGTGAACAGCTTTTTTGCAGATGGTGCGATCTCAAAGACTCTGCAAAATCCAACTCAGAACTCACATGCAAATCACAAATCCACTAGTAATTTAACACAATAAACCAAAAAAGAAGAAGCGTTTAGTTTCAGATTAACTTCTTTGGTCAAGATTCAAATATAAAGAAGGTTGATTTACTTAATGAAGAATTTTAGACCCAATTCTGGAGCATTCTTCTTCATTGAGTTCCATGATTTGACCACTAGAGTTTCCTGCTCTTCTGTAAATGCACTCACTTTCAGTTTTATACTGCTCTCCACGCCTTTCATAAATTCAAAAATCATAATTTTAGTGCTTAAAACAAAGGGAACGGAAAAACAGACCTAACCCAAGATTAGATGAAGGAACTTACCTGTGAGATACTTTGGGTTTTTGCATATTACATGTACTGGTCCATCTTTTCTGACCCATGACAAGTGCAAGGATTGCTTATGCAAGAGTCTGGGGCCAAAATTCTGAGTTACATAATTCTTATAGATACCTCTTCTGCCATTCTTCTTGATGCCTGTAGCTGCAATTATTTTTTCCACAGAAAAACAACAAAAAGAAAGATTAGATGGTACTTATTAAAAGGGAAGTGTGATTGAAATTGAAGAAAGGAAAAGCCAAAGGAAACTGACCATCAGAGAGTAGCAAAGTAGCCCCAGAACTAATAGCGTTGGTATCCCCGAGAATCATCTGACAGAAGTATCAATAATGCAAATCTAAGATATAAGAAGTAGCTTCACCAGTTGGGTTCTGATTACAAAAAAGGGTCCGACTGTGTTAAAAAGTTAAATTAGAAATAACCTTTCAAGCAAGGGTGGAGACAACTTCTTTATGTCTTCTAATTTATTGTATTATTATTATTTATAATAACATGTCTCTATATTTATTATATATTTATTATTTAAGTGCATGCACTAAGACATGTTGCCATAATGTGGACGTCAATGTGCAAAAACAAAACCATAATCTTGAATACAGTGAATACTCTTCTTTATATTCTAACTTTCGACCTCAGAAGATGATTCCCCTAAATGGACTTCCCACTCCACTAAAAAATCACAGAAAATGTTTTGGCTTTTAATCATTTCAGCTACGGTTTCATGATTTCACAGAGAAACCAACCAGAACCTAGAACTGAAACATCAGTCAATTTTCCTGGGAGAAAAAAAGAAAGAACCATAGACAAATAATATGTTTTCTGATGTTGAACTTTGTTAAAAATGGTAGATTATTGGATCTGGAACAAATTATGGCTTCCCACCTTACACAAGCACCAACCTTGAATTATTATTATTATAACAACTAGTGTAGACTATTAAATCAAAATCTTCACACCGTAATAATGAAGAAACAAGATATACAAAGGATAGACAATGGATCATTGGATCTACCAAAAGAGAGAAGAAAAACTTAAGAAAGGAAAAACAAGGATAGGCTACAGGGTACCAAATTAGCCACATCCATAACTTAAATCTGGTTTTGTAACCACTGATTCAAAAGGAATTGCAACCCTCTCTTTCACGATGCATCGAGCTTCACCATCTTCCACAACTAGAACTCTCCCAGGTGGGCATCGCATGCTTCTCTTTTCTTCAGTTGCTGGTTGCTGAAAGAAGCCCAAAATTTTAAAAGGTGTATTCTTTTTCCCGAGACTAGGTCCAAAACCAGACAAGCTTAACACAGATATCACACCGATGAGTGTGATCACTGTCTTAGCTGCTGCACCAATGACATGTCCCAGTCCTTTACTTGAGTTTTTGGGCATATCCTGCGCCTGATTGCTCCCTAATCCATTCAAATTCTTCTTTGCTTCACCAGAGATTATACCATTCCGCACAAACTTGCGTGTGGAAGGAAAGTGTAACGCATGGCGGTTGTCTACAACTAGGGACTGTGGAAGGCGGCTTGGATAAGGAGGAAGCAAGAGATCATTGTTATGCTCCACTGTTTCACCAGCAAATGCAGAAGCTTCCTGTATCACTTCTAAGTCTTCCCCTTTATACTCCTTTAGCTTATCTAACAACATCTTGCGGCTATGCTCAATCTCACTGAGAGCAACTTCCCTCTCATAACGTTGTTGTTGCTGCAAATCCTGGCCACCAGAGGAATACAATTAAGGGGTTTATAATCATTATGTATGACATTTCACAGAAGCTACTCTGTTTCTATTCATCCCTTTGTTAGATCAAAACATGTACCCTTGTGATTTTAAACTTCATATTTACAATAGCTCTTACATATATAAAAGTAAAAAGAAACTATCTTTGGATTCAAACAACATAATATTTTGCAAGCCTGCCCTCCACTTCTTGAGTCATATGAGCACCGCCCGAACATGTGGGAACAAGCATATGGATATAACCACAAATGCAAACATGAGAGAAAAACAAAGGGATGGAATTTTCCTGGAATAACAAATGAGTGGAATGAAGCTAGGAATATTTTACACATAATCATCTCACTCCCAAGCAAGAAACTTGAGCCACGTTCAAGAACACTGAAGGAATTTTTGAAAATGATCAGATCAAGAAGCAGAAAATTGTTTCATTAGGTCCACAGCAAGCCAAAAGGAAGAGTTTACATATCATACAAAAACTCCATAAAAGAAAAGCCATCTTGTTTGGTTTACAGCAATAAAGAAGAACTAAATTCACAAATCAGAGCATATATGTAATCAGTGATTTTGGTTGAAACTTTAATCAGTTCATCAAAGTAGCATGTCTAGATTGTTGACCAGATGCCATCATCTATTTGCCTGATATCCACTTCAACATTTTATAGAGTTCCATCAGGTGCTAACCATATGCTGCCCATTAGCATCATCTTCATGATTCTCGAACAAATGGAATAATGTTTCCTTTCCCTTTAGAGCAACATATGGATATGTGAAGTACCCTTGGCTTAAAAAATTAAACAGCTTAAATAGCGCATCCTTTCATCTCCTTTAGACAGGGGATAAGAAAGCCTGTTGATATAGGACATGAACACACCTGGATAAATTCATCTTCATCTTGGAAATTATCCCTATATTTCAGTATTTCATCTATTCACACACACATACATCGTTTCTTACATTCTGCAGCCAATAGAGCATATTCCTTCAATTGATTTAGGGGAAATCAAAGATCATCAATTTGTCAGTACAAGCAAGCACTCAATTAATAACCTACTAAGCAGCCAAAAATAGATCATCTCAAGACCATTTCCATGTGTTGGTCATTTTCATGGACCTATAATACAACTTCATTCAGTAGGAATATTGAAATCATTGAGGTTAGTTTTTGGATTATCAAAACACCAGTGATCTAACAGTTCCAGCAAGATATTGGCAAGTAATCTGTTTAATTGCGCATAATCATGGTCATTTGGTGCTTTAAAATTATTAACAGGACAAATTTCCTAAGTACCAAAAATAAAATGATAACAGAAGGAGGTTTATGAATGACCATAAGCTTAGGCGCTTTTGGTGTAGACTTGAACAGCATTAAACACTCCAAATACAGAAACAGTAACTAGTCAACTTCATACAAATACAAATAGCACTGCAACCTCAGTTCCAAATGTCTAATGGCATGTTTAATTTACCAATGAACTAACCATAAAAATGATGTAAGAAAGGAGTTTTCAAACAAATTGATATCAAAGTTAAAAGATATACACACATAACTTAAATACAGAATACAGGAAAGTCGGTCACTCTTTCGATGTCCCTTTTGATGTCACCTAAACTAGAACCCAGTTAATCAAAAGCAAAGTAAAACAGGCTTATCTAAACAATTTATTTTATTTAACGTCACAAATGAAAATCACTGACAATAAATCATCATTATCAATCTCAATAAAAATCTTTATAATTTTCCGTTTCACAAATATCCAAGCCAATGTCTTTGTAAAAAAAGGAAAGAAATGCCCAAGTTTGGATCTTTGTTGTAAAACCCTAATTTTCAGATTTGGGTACTGTACCTGCAAGTTAGAGAGCTGGTGTTCAAGAGATTCAAGTGCATCACGGATAAGCAAAAGCCTTTCAGCCTCTTCGTCTTCTTCCTCTGCTTCATTCAATGACCCCCCAGTAATTGACTGAGAATTAGGGTTTTTTTCATTCTCCCCTTTCCCAATCACGCCCTCTTCAAAACCCTCTTTTTCTTTGTTTTCTTTAAAAGATATAGAATTACCATTGATATTGCTGTTGTTGGTTTTAGTACTTGCTTTTTGGATGCAATTGCTGATCTTTAACCTCAATTCAATGGCTCTAGCCAATACTACCTCAACCCCCTCTTCTTCCATTGCAGCTCTGTCTGTCTCTCTCCCTCTCCCTCTCTCTCTCTCTATGTGAGTTTCCCAGACATTAGAAAGGTTTAACTTTTGGTCTTTGAGAGATTTTGTTTGTTTGTTTGTATTATGTAGCAGAAGCGCCAAAAGGGTTTCTTGGGTTGGGCTTGTTGTGCTATTTAAGTGATTGTGGTGCTCTCTCAGCAGATAGAGATCTTTGTCACTGTTTCTGTTGTTTTTGTTTTTGGCAATTGACAAGTGACTCTTTTTCACTTCTCGTGTGCTGAAAAACCCTATAAATAAAATTCAAACCAATTAAAATTTTGATTATTTTTTCTTTTGTTTTGCTTTTGAAAAAGAGAGGATGTGTGGTTCAGGGAAAATCTTTCTATTTTGATATTCTCCTTATTATTTTTTAATTTTTACATTTCTGATTTTTATTTTTAGTTTGGGATGATATTTTTCTAATTTCAATAATAATTAATAGAAAATAAATTTTATATATATATATATATATATATATATATATATATAATCTCACAAAAACATATCATTTATTCATTTAATTTCTTCTCTCTTTAAGAACAAAATAAAAAATCTTAAATATAAAAATCAGAACACAAATTTTTTTATATATTATATACATGTATAGATTCCTTTCAAAAAAAAAAAAAAAAAATTACATGTATAGATTGATTTGATGGATCAAATTAAATAAATTGAATGTCTAACATTAAGTTTTATATGTGAGAAAATAGGTGTGAAATAATTTTCATTTTCAAAATTCTAATGTAAATCAAGATAGTACAAAAGTTCTTTTCTTGCTATTTCTGTCTTTCCCCATTAAAATATATAGTCAAAAAGAGAGAAGGTAGCTGTTTAGACTTGGAAGGAAAAGTCAAAAGTATTTAGGCAGTTCAAGCTAGAAGTGTGTGAATGAGATATCAACGAGAGATTGTTGGTGGTGGTTACTAATTAATCTCCATCTTTTCTCATGATTCATCATATTATAGTGGAAAATGTACAGACAAATTTAGACTTTAGGATAATATTATTGGTATATATATTTAAAATTATATTAAATTGAAATATTTAATGGAACTAGTAAACCACTCAAGTCGAATATTATAATATTCAAACTCTGAAATAGCAACCATTCTAATCTTGTGTACATGAAAAACTAACTGGAAATTGTAAGCAAGACAACTGGGAATTATAGCCGAATCACAACGATGATGTTCTTCGAATGATGATCAGACAAGCTCAAGTCCTTTAAGAGCTCAATATACCAACACTTAATTGACTTCTGCTACTTACTTGACTTCTGCTACTGTTTTTCTCGTTTCCCTTGAAAGCCAATTGTTTCAGAAATCTTTGATCTTATCAGAGCTTAATGATCTTCAGCCTACTTGATCACCAAACATATAAGAAGCTGACTTTAATATTCCACATGATCATTAGCATAAAAGTTGACCATATAAAGTATGATCCACATATCATTCCACATGTTCTTGCTAGCAGAACTGAGAAATATATCGAAGAACCAGACTGCTAAGTAGCATTTTGATCATTAGGATAATTCTTTTGAGAGCAGATATCGGAACACAACGTTGTGTGGAATCCACTCAATATGCTTGCCAGATTTTCTGTGTTGATATTGCTGAATGCTCTTTCTCAAAGAATTAGGCAGTAAATGTTCTATCATATCTAATAAACCAGCAGGACAAAGATCTAGTTCCTTGGCATAGCATTCCACAATCTTTGGAAGAAGGATTTTCTTTTCTTTATGTATAATTATGTTTGATTGAATGTACTCTTCTTTTGCAGCTTCCAAATCTTCGAACACTCTCTTGGCAGTATACATTCGAACCTGAACAAGTACAATACTTTAATTACTTACATGCCAGAAGAAGCAAATAGCCTTTTATATACCTTTCCATCAACACATAAAAGGCATTGTTATCATGTATGCATTATTTAAAAAGTCTTGTACCTAAAATAACATACCGCAGGATCAGAACTGCTTCCCGCACATAGTGCAAAATGTAAGCGAGGTTCAGGGAGATCAATAGAATAAGCTTTCCTAGGATCTCCAACCTTGAATTTTGTCTTTGAGAAAAATAATTGTCGTAGCCACTGCAAGCAAAATAAGCTCCAATAAAAAATCAAATAGCTTGAATTGCTCGTCGTAGAAGTTCAATACTATGGGAGTAATATATTTATTTTCTAAGAGGTCAGAATATTTTGCACAATTTTGGAGAAGTCATGTTTAAACATGAATCCAAATTCCAGATGATAAAAACAGAATGATCTTTAAAAATTACTTGTCCTGGACGGAGCAATTGACAACCCAGAATAGAACTCTGTATCATGTCTACATTAATAGTATGACCCCCCACATTGTATGCAGCCTGAAACGTAAAAGACAGTGTGAAAATGATAAACTAAACTGACATTTTTTTATATTGAAGTAATCGGAAAAGTTTTGCTCACCTTGAGTACTAAAGACATTCTTTTTGTATTACTTTTTGGAATCCCATAAACCAAAAATGCCTGTATAGAGCAGCAGAATGCAAGTTGTTCAGAAATTAATAACAGAAATATAATGTAAAACAAACTAATCATCAGCAATTTATACTTGGTGTAGAAAATTACATGCATAATTAGTGCATTATGCACATTAATCCAAAAAGCTAGCTTCTCCTCGTATTTCAAATTTCTAGGATTAACTGCTTCCAATTGGGAGACAAGTGACCTGAAATGCAACAGTTTTTGGTTTTCAACTGCATTTCTATTTAATAGATATGAAAAATATGTTGTTGAATCAAACTATATAGTGATACGCTCACCTAAAATGCTGTAGCTTATGCTGCATAGCTTTTAGCTTTTGACTATCTCTATGGATCCATTGGACCTTTGCCATTATGGAGTATGGTCCATTGAACTCCTTAGAATCTCCAATATGGAACGGGTTGTCAAGAGATGAATTGAAGGATGAAAAGTTCTTTGATGGGGGGCTCCATGTCTCTCCCTGGCCTTGTGTTGGCAACTCATTTGTTGATGGAGAGAATGAAGCACCGGGAGAGGAAGGATAATCGTGATCTGTCATAGGTGGATCTGCTAGTTCACAATATATGGCTGAGATGCACCTGATCATCTCTTCTGAAAGCGAGTTTGGTGTTTCTAGTAGATAATCATTAAAACCAGTCCCAAGATGTTCGGCCAGACTAGTTGCACTTGAATAATTATTCTGAGCTTTCTGAAGAGGAAAATACAAATTTAATCACATCATTTTGTTAATGTTACTAAATAAAAGAAAACATTTTACTGAAAATTATTGAGAAGATCTAAGTCTCAACTTGATCAAGTTACCTCTAGCATTGACAATGGGAGGGAATGGTACGCGTCTACAGCTCTAGTGATAGATTTCATGGCCGGAGAAGAAATTCCAAAGGAACGCTGAGATCTTGAAAAGTGACATTGATGAATACTAGAATCAAACAACTTTTCTGTTTCTGAACTTCCATTGCATTCCTTATTTTGATTTGCACTTGAACTTCGATTGCAAGAAAAAATACTTGACTGATTAACTGAACTGTGTATACTTGTGATAATATCTTCTCTTGGAACTTCTGGAAACACCCCTTTATGCATGATAGAATTCATTTTGCATCTTTCATCAATGGATGAGTAAGATGACATTTGTTGATCAAATGTATTTCTGTACAAAGAGAGAAGATACCGTTCCATGTATACAACCTCTAGTTCTAACACTGCAACTTCCTTAATCAGTTCTTTAGTTTCCTGCAAAAATTTTTTAGAACAAGTTTTAACCCACTTGCTAAAACTCCAAGAGCCAGAGTTACAATACAGAGAGAACTATTCACGTCAAAAAATTCAATATAGTTATATTTGTGCATAAGCTTTTATTTTAGGATGTATAAACTTATTCTATAATTTTTCAAGAGGAGGAATTTAACCTTTGGGACTGACTTATTATTCATAGCTGCATAGGAAAAAGGGGTGTAAGAGTAACTTCTCATTGCCTTCTCCAATGCATTGCGTGTCACAAACTGGTCCTGCAATTGGTCCTGAAGCGCCACAATCTGCACAATAAAGGGGAAAAACCATATCATAACTCAAAAATTCCCCAAATGAATAAGAGTTCGATGCATTAAACTTTGATGGTGCAAGCTGCTGCCGTGTTATTTTAAATTCTTTCAGCCCTTTAAAATTTCCCCTTTTACTTATATTTTTCTGTTTTAGTTTGAATTTTTGGCCTAGAGTCTATGCACTTTAGAGAGAAATAATAGAAACTCAGAAAGAGAATACAATGAAGCCCTTAACTTTATAGGTTGGAAATAAGCAGGGGCTTTAAGGTTTGGTGCCCACATATTTTGCATTTCTACGTGAGCTCTGTGAATATTCTAGGCAGTGAGCACAGACAAAATTTAAGAGATATTCACCTCTTCCTTTAAAGAATCTTCAACCTCTGTGCTGGGAGGTTGCCTGTTGTTGTCTTCAACACAGTCCTTCAGTTGTTCCATTTTGTTCTATAGAAAAAAAATCAACAAGAAAATAGCTCAAACTTAATGGAATCAAACATGGACAGAACTTATTGGTTTTTAAATCCAACATTGTTTTTTAAAAATTATATAAGCATAAACTTTTAAAAGAAAAATTCAATTCGTACCAATTTTATATTATGAGAAGCTAAATAAAATTTACTTGCTTGGTGTTTCTCCACTTTTCTTTCAACTGGATCACTGTCAATGGGAAGAAGACAGATTAATTGTCAAGTTATTATAATGCAGAACAAGTACTTATAGACTTAATGGATATAACGATAATTCATTAGCAAGAAGGTGAGAAAGAAAATATAGCCAAAAATAAAAGCAAAAGGGAAACTATCTACACTATCTTAAGGTGAAAATCTTTTATATTAGAGAAAGCTCAAATTCTAATATCTAGCAAAACCAGTTCATTCTTTGAAAAATAATGGTTCAGAGGCTCACAGAGCAAATCATCTAACAGCTTATATATAATATTGTCAACCCAAAAATGAAAGAAGCGACTGCACCTAAATTATACCTATAAATACCAAGAAACCATCATCCTACAAAAAGATTAAGAGTTAAAACATTTAACAAACATGAAAAGTGATTATAGTAGTAGAAAAGAATGAAAAGAGTACCTAACAGAACGTTTATGCTTTGAAACTCTTGTTTCCATGAACTTGAATGGCTTCAAAGTTGAATCTGCCCGCCACATCAATTCATGCATAGTGTGGCAAAGAAAATTCTGTTCAGACCCCACAGTAGAAAAAAAAAAGTTCACTGAAATAGCATTAAATGCAGAGCAAGTAGCACCATAAGATATTGACAAAGTAATATGCAAAGAAAAACACACCACATAATGGAAAATTCCAAAAAACATTAAATTCTAATATGAGATACCACAGAAGTGGAGAGAGACTACTCACAAGAAATGGGCAAGTTTTTCTTTTTTTGCTCTTATAAAAAAGCTGAATATACTATATTATATATTCTTGGCAAATCTAATGCAAAACCCAAAAACCCATTTGTCTTATTGATATGAAGCATACAAAACAAGTGTAGAGATATGAAGAATAGGGCAAAGCATGACATGCTTATGTGAAGGTACTATATATATGTGTGTGTAGTTTATAGTGCTTAAAAAGTTTGTCAATTTTTCTTTTTTTTTACTAGTCCCTTGTCCTAGAAAGCAATTCCACCTTTGGAGCTTTTTGCATTGATGGCCTTTTTTTTTTTTTTTTTTTCATTGCATGAAAAGGAGCAAATCAGCTCGTGGGTTTGATTGATGGAGGGGGTTTATACCTAAAAGTAAAATCTGCTATCCAAAAAAGAAGAAAGAGACAAGAAACTTAGAGGTGATATCACTGACTTGTGCATAGCAAGAAAATATTCATGGGATTTGAGCTTCAACCAAATTACGTTTTATATTACATGGCCTTTATGCTATTAAACATTCAAACAATGAATATTATAGCCAAAATACATAATTTTACCCCTCGTCTTTATTATTTTAATCTTATCCACTTTCAATTTTGAGAGAGATATATTATGTCTTTTAAATTACAAATTTTGATAATATTATACACTTTTCACATTAATAATGACAATTTTTAAAAATTTTAATTTTTATCTATAAAATATTGATTTGATATATGATTAACATAAATTTTAAAGCAATAGTTTTCACTTTTCAATAATCGAATAGATTTTTAATTGATTTTATTATTTTGCAAGTTGAATGTTTATATATTTAGTTAAAGACGCCACAAAATTAACTAAATTTATATATTTAGCCCAAATATAATATTTATAGAAAAAGATAATAGCCTATCGTAATTAGTGTCAATATTTTTATTATTCTAGCCATAATTAACAAATTTAATGACACTAGTATTGCATAAGAGCTCAATCAAATGACTAAGGAAAAAAATTATTAGCCTAATAAGCTAATGATTGAATAGTTATCTAATCTAATAATATAAAAGAGTAGAAGTTTAAACCCTAAAACCCCATTTCTTTTTAAATTACAAATCCTAGATAACTAATGCTATTGTTATTGCATTACACGTAATTGGGGATTAACAAAGTTTTCAAGATATCACAAACAACTATTAAATTATGTCTCGGTGTTCATTATTTATTTATTTATTTATGATTAAATGTGAAAGTTGGAAATTTTATATTAAAATAATTAGTGGGGATTATCCTTCTTTCCCACTTATTAGATATTGTCTTTATTTTTTTCGATCATACAACGGAAGGGTGCTGCTGGTTACTGCTAGCTAGCAACATTCTGAACCCTTAACACAAAAAGTGGGTGGTGTTGGTTTCTAAAAACTAAAAGAAAGTAACATTTACAAAAGATAAAGCAGGTAGCCTCATCAAAAGGGCTGAAAGTTATAGGTCAAATGGATTGTTTTTGTTTGCCATGAAATGTCTTTGGTGGGCTTACCATTGCCTAATTCTCTTTAGTGTTCGTTATTAAATTTTTAACTATATTTTAGTATTTTGACAGTGTTTGGTAATATAACGTTTTGACTAGTTTTAGAGATTAAGATTGTATTTTATAAAAAATTAACTTATATAACGTTTCATTTGTAGTATTTTATGAAAAACTAATCAAACAGCTAAACGTTTCAACAACAGCTAATTTACCAAATAGACCGAATATTTACAAATTCATATAACATTCTGATAAAGTCCCTTTTGTTAGTTTCTAGCTAGTCAAAGAACAAGGAGAAAGCCTGTTGCCTTTTTATTTTTGATATATAAAGTGCTGCAATGTAGATTATTAAAATCAAAACAAAGAGTAAGTGTTTGTTGGCAGCTTTTTGGCATTCAACTTACTATTAGGAATTTTCCAACTTTCTTACACCTGTTGGACATTTACACAAGGTGTGGGAGAACGAATTTTTTTTAGAGTTTTATTATAGGACTATGGAGTGTTTGGTTGAGCTATAATGAGTTGAAATAGAATCAAGTGGAAGAAGGACCCTATCAAGTGGTTACTTGGGCCAGAAGTATGCTAGCATCTTGGAAGAACGCACAGCGGAAGTCGCCAGGTTCAGATACAGGTACAGGTGCTCATGCAGGTAGTCAATGGTTTCCGCCACCTGTTGACACTTTGATGCAACTCTTCTCCCCTCTATCGGCCACGGAGCCGTTGGTGCTGTAATTTCAAATTGTAATAGCGGGTTTGTATCAGCAGCAACGTCTTCATTGCAAGGTTTTTCTTCTCCAGCAGCAGCAAAAGCTCAAGCGCTAAGAGCGGTGTTGTCCTGATTGCTGTCGGGCTACTCCAGCTTGAAGATTCAGATTGAGACCGATTTTCTGCAAGTTTACTTTGCTATGAGGAATTCTGTCCAAGACTGGTCCGAGTTTGGAGTTGTTATTTCTGAATGTAAGCTACAATTAGTCCAATTGCCTAATGTCACCTTGGCTTGGATAAGAAGACAAGCTAATGATATAGCTCATGTTTTGGCTAAATCAGCTCCTCGTGAGGCTTATTTTTGAACTTGAGATATTGTTCCTACTTGTATTGCTCGTTTCTTCTCTTAATAATAAAATGCCCAATATTCAATGTCAAAAAAAAAAAAAAAAATCAAAACAAAGTGAAATTGAAAATTTATTAAAAATAAAAGAAATATTATCTTATGTTATATATGTATGTATAATATTTATTCAATTTTTGGAAGGTAATTAAGATATATAGTCTGTTGTGAGGATAAGTTTTTTAATCATAGTTTGGATATCTCAAGAAGTTTCTAATTTATATATATATAAAAAAAGAAGTTTCTAATTTGGATCGAGGCAAAGGGTCAACATGGAAGATCCTGCAGGCACTTATTTCTAATCAGGTTTAAGTAATTAATTACTACAACATGTATAAAATGTAATTAATTAATCATTATAGATTATATATATATATAAAATTATCATTATCATCTTTAAACAAAAATGCATGCAGGAATTCATGTAAAAAAAAAAAATGTTATACAGTCTCGATCTTGAGCAAGTCAAGCATTAAAATTTTGTGGACAAAATTGGCAGACATGCTTGTGGTTTTCTTGGAAGAATTTTTTTTTTTTAAAACAAGAACAAACAAAATTTTTACATAATCCAAAGTTATTTGAATTAATGCACAATTAACGTAGATTTTCAGATATACAAGACCTTGAAAAGATTTTTAACATTTCAGATTTCAAGACGACTGGAAAGGCACTATGATCCTAGATTTCAAGACTATTTAATTAATTTATACATTTGAGATTTAATAATAATAATAATAATAATAAATATGAAAAACTAATAATTAAAAGAAATATAATGTTACATCATGCATTCAAATTGTTTTATTGCATATAGCTATATAAACATGAAATAAAAATAAAAATAATAAATATATAATTAAATCGATTAGAGTGAGTTGCTTCTGGATATGAACTTTTATTATCTATAGGCTACTGAAATTGAAAATCTTGGCATTAGAAGAAGTTTCTAATTTGGTGCGATGCACAAATTTAATCAAAAAATAAGTCAGAAAGATACATAATTTATAAAAATAATAATAATAATAATAATAATAATAATAATAATAATAATAATAGAGACAACAGACTGGTTTTTTGAGCGAAGCCATGCACCAATGTTCAAAGGAAACTGACAGACATGCTTCCTGGATTAATTAAAAGCAAGAGCCGTATTACAAAACAAAGATTCTACTAACTCCAATGTCATTTTGATTAGCATCTCAAGATTAATTTAATTAGATTAGAAAATGTTTCTCTAATTTTGGGATCCCATTGATTTTTTATTAAGAAAGATAGGTCAACTACTAACCTCAAATGTAGTTAAGAAAATCCAAATTTTCAGCAAAACATTGGAGTAGGTAAAGCTTTGTCTTGGTTTTCGAATTTGGATGGCAACTAAGATCATGCACATAAAAATTTTTTAAAGCTTATCAACAAAAAAATATATTTAGAAAAACTTTTTTAATATGGATGGATGTACTTCATAAAATTAGAGTGTTGTTTGTTTTAAATGATATGTGAAATTATTCCAAAAAATGTTCATTTGCTTGTTAAGGTGATTAAATTTGTTTGATGATATATATATATATATATATATATATGTTAGGGCCTAAGCAAGAGAGTTTCTTCAAATCCAATCTTTTCATCAACTTTTAAGAAGAAAATGTAAAGAAATTACTCAGACAAAAAAAAAAAAAAAGGCAACTCAGTCAATGCCAATGGCAATAGCAAACAAAGAGCATCTTCTTCTGTTGGTTTTTGAGCCTTCTCAAGCTGTATCTGCAGTGCAACGTGTGGTCCGATGCGATGCGAGACAATTAAATATTACTCTCTCTCTCTCTCTCTCTCTCTCTCTCTCTTCAACAATTGTAAAATGCAACATGTTCAACTTTTATAAAACGGTAAACAATTTTATTTGCCTCAATACATAAATTTTTACCAAAGTTTTTGTAACATATTCAATTTTATTAATTTTGACTCGTTGAACACTTAAATTTATAATATAAAAATGCACTTGTTAAGTATTAAAGTTGTAGTAACCTCATTTATATTTTTAATATAAAATTAAAACTCTAAAAACCGTTGTTTTTAGTGTAAAAATTTGTGCAAAGAATTATGAACTGCAAAGAATTTGTGCAAAAACCGTTACTTCCTTCTGTGATGAACTGCAAAGAATTATGAACTCCTTTTGGTGGGGTACACAGGGTCCGGGTGGTAAAGGGATTCATTGGCTTTGTTGGGACTGAATGTGCGTGGGAAAGTCTATGGGCGGCCTTGGCTTCCGACATCTTTATTCCTTTAACATTGCCCTAGTTGGCAAACAGATTTGGCGACTTATCTCCGAACCGAATACTCTTCTTTGTTCCGTTCTCAGAGCAAAATACTTTCCGGGGGGGAATGTTTTGGATGCGCCCCTAGGGCACAATCCCAGCCTTATATGGAGGAGCATGGTTTCGGCTAAGTCCCTTCTCAAAAAAGGGTTTAGATGGAGAATTGGCAACGGTTCAAGTGTTAACATTTGGCACGATCCGTGGTTACCAAATGATAGTGATTTCTACCCACGTAGCCCTGTTGTCCCTGGTTCTAAGAATCTGTCAGTTGCAAACCTAAGGATGTTTAATGGTTGGAACGTGGATTTAATTGCCGGACTGTTCCTTCCAGAGGAGGTGTCAAAGGTTCTATCTATCCCGTTTACTCGGGCTACCCAGGCAGATACACTAATATGGAATTTCTCTACTTCAGGGGAATACCTTGTTAAATCAGGATACAAACTTGTCCTACCTAATTTTGTGAAACCTGAAGCGACTGCAACTTCACCAATTTGGGCTAAATTATGGCAATTAGATTCCCCTCCGAAGGTTAAGCACTAGCTGTGGCGAGCGTGTCGTAATATTCTACCAACGAAATCTATACTTTTTGGCAAGCGGATTATAGAGGATGACTATTGCCCTTTTTGCGGTGAAATCGAGACAACAATGCACATGCTATTCCTTTGTGAGAAAGCTCGTCTGTGCTGGACTTTAACAGGGATTCCGTTGGATGGATCAACCACTAGTTTCAGTGATACTCTATTGGGGTTTATTGATCGGCGCAGTACTGATCACTGCTTGTTATTCGGTGTGTTGTGCTACTTTATCTGGTTCGACAGAAACCGGAGGGTTTGGCAACAAACTAATATTGCTCCTTACAACATTGTCACGGCAGCTACCAGCTTTCTTAGAGAATGGAAGAATGCGCAGATTGATCGAAGCAATCTCTCTGTATCGTCGGCTTCAGTTCCTACATGGGCTCCTCCTCCGACTGGGGTTGTAAAATGTAACGTTGATGCAGCTGTCCATATGACTGGTCGTTCATCGTATGCCGGCCTTGTCCGAAACGAAGCTGGACAGTTCTTGGTAGCTTGCACGGGTCATTTTGCGGGGGTATTAAAACCTCACATCGCAGAGGCCATCGGCCTCAGGGAGGTTTTATCTTGGTTGCACACGAGATCTACTAGTAAGGTTGATAAGGATCCGGGATCGGGAATCAAAGGAATGGGATATAAGTTCGCCTCTATGGCACCCCACGTTTATAAGGAAACGGAAACACCAATAATCGAGATTAAAACGCTCTATGGCACCCCACGTTTATAAGGAAACGGTAACACCAATAATCGAGCAAAGAACAAGATAAACGCCACAACGAGTTGATAAGTTTACCTTAATTCTTGATGCAATTAGAGGATAGCAAATTCTCACAATCTCTCTAATCAAGAAGAACATGCAAGAGCATGAACAATCTGTCTTTGATTCAAATTATGCCAAAAATCTCGTTTTACATCTTAAGGAGGCTATTTATATGCCTTAAACAAACATAACCCTAAAGAAGAGCATCTAACTAGGCTGCCCTAGGGCCAAAACACATGGGCTTAACTCTAAAACACAAAATAAAGTCATTTCCAGCCCAAAACAAACAACTAGATATTGGGCAGATTGCATGCATCATAAAACCAACCCAAAACAACTTAAATAAACACTATGAGCCCATATCCCTTACATATTAATTAGACCAAAACAAGCAACAAAGGATAAGAACACATCCAAGCCCACTAGGAAGCACCAATGGATCCATATCATTCCCCCTTTCCTCAAAAAGATTCGTCCTCGAATTTTAGTTAAAAGTTGAGGTATCCTTTTGCTTGCTAGGATAAGTCCACTTCTCCTTAGAATCCATGCCCTTTTCTTTACTCTTCTTCTCCTTTTTAGACCATATTGAACTCCATTGTTTGCTACAACCTGAATATGCCTTTGCAACACCTTTGTCTCCATTGGATTACTTCTATTGACTGGTTGATTTGGAATGGTGGAGCCAAGAATGAAATCGATTTGATGTTCTATCCCTCTCAAAGGTGGCGATCCACTAGGCAACTCTTCAAGAAAGACATCAGTGAACTCCTCTTTCTCTCTCTCAAGCAACTTTTTCTGATCAATATTCACTTCTTGAGGTGTCAATGGTGCAAGAACCACCTTTTCACCCTCACATGAAGATTGGGCAATCTCTTCTGGAACCACATGTTCAAAGTCCCGCAAAAGATCAACAAACACACTTGGCAAGGATGGGTTAAGATCATTAGTGGCCAAATAAGGTCCCTTACACAAAGGTACAAGTATAGGCTGATTGTGGTACAAAGCATGTGTATCCTTACTTGCTCTAGCTATCAAACTCACATTGTTTTCTTTTTCTTTTCCCTCTTTCTTTTTATTTGCACTCAGTATATTTTCACTCATTTTATTTTTACACTCTTTTTCTTTATTTTCAACATGAAGTCTCATACTTTCATTTTTACATTGATCTACATATACTTCCTTTGACCAAACTGGTGTTAGAATGGTCTTCCGCTCTTCCTTTGTGGATGAATATCTATTGAGGTAATCCACATTCTTCCTTCCCTGCACCCTTCCTAACTCATTAGTCAAATCCTTAAAGTAACGATCAGGATTATCGACCTTCTTCTCTTCATGAGTTTGAAATCTAGTTGGTGTACCACTAGGTCGAGCTCTTCTTGTATTAGAGCGTTGGGTAGCTTTAAACTCCTGTAACTCCTTTCTCATATCTTGGACGGAATTGTTGAAAGTTCTAAACTGTCCTAGGATTGAATCCATTACAAGTTTCAACTGGGGATCCTCCATTTGACTTCCCTCCCCACTATTATCTCCAAATGTGCCTGCACTCACGGTTAGTATTCAAAATAGAAATCACAAAAACATTTGAGTCAGTGATAAAGCACTCCCTCACGTGTTTACACTCTTTAATCACTCCATGCAAATCCTCCAATTGTACTTCAGAATTTCAGGCCAACCAATCAATCTCAAAGCACGTTTAGAACACAAGGAAAATAAACCTTAACAAAAGAAACGTAAGCACAATTCTAGAAAGAAAACTCAAACAAAATGAATGGTAGCACAAGAACAAAACAATGTACTACTTGATTATTAATTAGAGTGTTGGAACAAGCAAATACACCCTAACAATATAAATGAAGCAAAGATAGCACAAAAACAAGAAATAGAAACTAGAATTTGAAAGACAATTTTTGGATATATTGCATGAATTTAGTTCACTACAAAGCAAACCAAATATGGACCTAATTAATTCTACCCAATCAAAGCAAGCAAACAAAGAAAACCCAAAAAAAAAAATTTTTTTTTTTAAAGGTACTGTAGCAAGTTTGCTTTTGAGTTCCTGTAGCAAGTTACTGTAGCAGACGTTTTAAGGTACTGTAGCAAGTTTGCTTCTGAGTTCCTGTAGCAAGTTACTGTAGCACACGTTTTTGACTTATATCCTCACTTAACCTACAAATGTGACCCAATTTAGGTAGGGTAAGGGCTTAACAAGGTATAAGTGGATGGTTTGTGTCTCCCAATTTCAATTTAGGTAGGTAATGAATTAATATTTAGGTGGTCCAACAATGAATTTTGTGTTTTCTCAAGATAAGATCCCAAATCAAGTCAAAATATAATATCCTTCAATTGAATGTAAGATAGACTATCAATAAATTTCCAAATCAAGTCAAAATGCCTTTAGGTTGCCCAGCAATTGTGTCTTCCAATTTCAATCTAGGTAGATATTGACTTAGTATGTAGGTTGTCCAACAATTTTGTGTCTCCCAATTCAACTTAAGTAGGTAATGACCTTAACAAATTCTGACTTATCTCTCTTTATCAATGACCTTTTTTTTTTTTTTTAATCAAGAAACAAGCAAACAACAAGAATATTCAAAGATAGATATTGAATTAGTCAAAAGGGTAACTAGAAAATGATGCAAACAATAAGAAGATACAAAAGAAAACTAGATTCAAGAAGATTTAAATAGAAATTATCTAAATCCAACAAAATCTAAAGAGAAATTGTCTAGATCCAATAAGATCTAAAGAGATAATGTCTAAACAAGATCTAAAGAGAAAATGTCTAGATCCAACACGATCTAAAGAGAAAAATCCAGATCTAGAATGAAAGCAAGTATTAAGATAACATCAAAGGAAATCCAGCAAATAGAAAACTCAAATTCCTAAACTAAGATAACAGAACTTACCCCAAAACTTTGATTTGGCTCTGATACCAAATGATAAGGATCCGGGATCGGGAATCAAAGGAATGGGATATAAGTTCGCCTCTATGGCACCCCACGTTTATAAGGAAACGGAAACACCAATAATCGAGATTAAAACGCTCTATGGCACCCCACGTTTATAAGGAAACGGTAACACCAATAATCGAGCAAAGAACAAGATAAACGCCACAACGAGTTGATAAGTTTACCTTAATTCTTGATGCAATTAGAGGATAGTAAATTCTCACAATCTCTCTAATCAAGAAGAACATGCAAGAGCATGAACAATCTGTCTTTGATTCAAATTATGCCAAAAATCTCGTTTTACATCTTAAGGAGGCTATTTATATGCCTTAAACAAACATAACCCTAAAGAAGAGCATCTAACTAGGCTGCCCTAGGGCCAAAACACATGGGCTTAACTCTAAAACACAAAATAAAGTCATTTCCAGCCCAAAACAAACAACTAGATATTGGGCAGATTGCATGCATCATAAAACCAACCCAAAACAACTTAAATAAACACTATGAGCCCACATCCCTTACATATTAATTAGACCAAAACAAGCAACAAAGGATAAGAACACATCCAAGCCCACTAGGAAGCACCAATGGATCCATATCAAAGGTCCTGGTGGAAACAGATTGCCTGCGACTGTTTCAAGCTGTAACTACCGATTTTGAATATTATTCCGATTGGGCACCAGTGCTAGCAGAGATTAAACAACTGCTTTCTCAAATACCATTTAGTGAATTGGTTTGGGCTAGGAGGCAAGGTAACAAGCCTGCACATACTCTTGCTCGTGTGGCATGTATATATTCTTGTTTCTGTCTATGGGACTCGACCCCCCATTGTATTGCAAATCTTATTTCTCAGGATTCATTATAAATATATGATCTTATTTGCTTTCAAAAAAAAAAAAACATCATGAAAATCTACAACTTTTAATAGTATAATAATTTTCCATAAGTTTTAAATACCTGCAAAACATACAGTATGAATGTATTATTTATATATTTGGCCAATTTACTGAAAACTTAATTATATCGAATTTCACAAAATTAAATTCATACAATTGAAAGGAATATTTTCATGAAAAGGTAAAATTCCCGATGAATGCCTCAAAATTTTATAAAAAAATCATTCACACCAAACAAAACTCCCGCTACATATTTGTAAACTGTATTTCCTTTTTCTCCAACAGCTATGTGCATGCAAACAAAAAGTCCATATAGCCGAATACAACTAGTATGAATTTGAAAACAAGACTCGGTTAGTGTTGGTATCACATGCCTGCAAACAGAAGCTGAAATGTTGTGATATCATGCGACCAAGACAGAACTCATCTCCATCTCTCCATCCATAATGCAGAGGTTCACAGGTCCGGACTTGTACAGAACACGAAGAGTTATGATCTATGAGCATGAAAATGCAAAATAAATAAAAAATACAAAACACAACAGGAATGCAACTCTGTACCCAGTCTAACCCACATCTGATCCGAAAGAGTTCGCTGAAGAAACCTACATAGTTTAATTAAAGAGTGATAATGAGAGCTAGAACCATTCTGCAGAACCAACACTTCCACCACAGGCTTCTTGTTTTATTCGTTAGCAAGTACGATAACAAAAATGGGAGAATATAACTAATTCTTTGTACATTTTCCACAATGACAGAATATATGGATATAAATAAATACAAAAGTGAAACCATAGCTTTCCTAATTTGTGAATCATTGGCGAAGAGAGAAGAAAACCTGCCTCAAAGAGTACAGCATTCAATTATGCAGAAATCAATAAGATTATCAAATTCCGCAAACTATGTCAAGGATGTAATGAAGTCTAGTCCAAGTCCCCAGCTAGAGAATTTACATATCTATCCCCCACAAAAACCCAATAAACGGCTATATACAACAAAAAGAAAGACTGGATAAAAGTGGAAATAAATTTCTTTCCCAAGATATCCCATCAACAGAAAGCAATGTCAAATGCAGAACAAAAGGCTATTTAGGGTAAAGGGCAAAGAATTTGGTTCTTAATCCACAAAAGATCAAATTCCATGAAGAAGAGGACGGCCTCAAGTTAGAGCTGTACACTTTGTACCCGTATGAAGTCTGCAGTCTCTGAATTCAGTTCCTATCCATAATCTCTGCCGGCAAGTTCAGATCAAAAAAGCCACCACCCTCCTTCCTAGCACGCTTCCGGGAAGAGCATCCACTATCATCCGAAGGTCTGTCGAGTTCTGATATACCACCTACAATGCAGTGTCAGTACTTTTTATTTTATATAAAATAGTTTCAACAACCTTTCGAAATTTCCAAGCATAAGAGCACCCCTGCACAAGGAATCATATCCAATTTGGAACTCCATGCACTAAATGCAGGGAGAAAAACTGACGTCAAGCTTCAAATTTTTAGCTTTGTCCAATTGAACCCAAAATCTTTTTCAGTCAAATCAGGACTCAACTTTTAACTTTTACCAATCAGCCCAATTTTTAACAATTAATTTTACATCGTCTACACACTCATTAAGAATCTATCACTAATTAGGAAATGTCACTAAACATTTTACCTAGATGAGCTGAGCCTGAGAGAACGAAAACAAAATCTCTTTCCTCTATTAGCTATCTTGGGAAGAAGAAAGACACGTGTTTCTCAACTATAGTTATCTCTGGAAAGAAAATTCTTAGAGAAGAAGAAATGAGAGAGAATCAGTTCTACTAGGTTTGGGGGAGAAATCTGAATGACCATTAAGTTCGCTATGGCAGTACTGCAGACACACACGCACAGAGCACCAACAGTGGCAATTATTTTGTGTCTTCGAATTGAATCAGTTATCCTAAATACAACAATAACATCAAAAGAAATCCATCATACATGGGTGAGGCATAACAATATTGTGTACTTTTGGATGAGGTTTTAAATTTCTAAGTTTTCCTAATGTTCCTTCATATGCATCAGTTGCTGTTAGCTCACACAAAAGTTCAGCCATAAAAAACTGAACACATTAACTAGCTTAATTATTGATTAGGTAACAATAAAGAAAAATTCTGTTGACAGGATCAGAGCAAACAAGATTCACGAGACCACCATAGATTATTCAGGATGGAACAATGTGTTCACAAATTGAGTATCTTCACTCCAGAAAGGAAACTTGCTATTTCCATCTGACACTCTGATGCAAATGTATAATACTGAATTTTATTTTATGTGAAAAAGGTGGGGCTGGGCCATGACATAAAAAGTCAGGCAATCAAGGGCACAACTTAAAAAACCAGAGGCAAGTGAAATAACAATGCTGAGCAATATGTGTGTAAAAAATCATAAGCAACAGAAATGAGAGATTGCTATGTACAGGGAACTATTTCAGGTTTAGAGCAAATTTCAGAATTCACATACCTGACCCATAGTATTCAGGGACAGGGAAGGTTCAGTTGCAGGTTGAAGCAGGGTGTATCAGGTATTACAAGGTTGCTTTGTTAATTGTATATGACAGGTATAACATACCAAATGTCAAAATTTCTTTTCTCAATCATAACACCATAAAAAAGTGCTTACCACTTGCATTGCCATCTGATGTCAGGAACTTATGAGTAGCATTCACTTTGTTGCTCCAACAAGACGAAAGTTCAGATGCCTTCTCAATGCCCTTCGACTTGTAGGGGGCTATATTATGGGTACCTAGTTGAAGAGAACCCAATAAATCGCTTTCTATGCACTCATACCTGCAGATGAGTTCATTAGTTTATGAATTTCAAAAGGCCTAAAAAACATTCAGATCAAATGTAACAGTTACACTCACATTTTCTTACATAGAGTATCGGTAACTGCAGTTAGATTGATGACCTGCATCCTTATTTCCACAACTTTATCATCAGCATACTGCTCAAAGGGCTCCTCCAGGAACTTGGAGAGTCTTTCAACATTTGACTCAAGCTGTTGTTGCTGATCCTCAAATAGATTCTGTTTAATTTCCCTTTCCTCTGTCGTCATCTCATCCTTAAACAGCTCTTCGCCAAACATATAAAAAGCAAATGGATATGAATATGAAAGAACTCGTCTTGACCTGAAAAGTCTGTGGAGTCCATTAGTTACCCAACTGAAATCTCTAAGTCTTGATTCCCTCTCTTCTGATATTGAAACCTTCTCCAGTATTGTCTCCTTAAGTTTACTTTCAAGCTTAAAGGAATCTGTATGAGCTTTATAGCGGTTATGATAGTGCATATATCGATAGAGATCTCGTTTTGCCCGTTCTGTTTTTTGCTCTCGGTCTTCTTTATAGCGTCCACAACTGTGACCAGATATTCTAGACCAAGTATGGTCTCTCCCAGTAGCTCCGCCACACAGCCAACTGTGTCAAAAGGATAAAGTGGAGGAGAAAAGCAACTATGTGAATGGAAGAAAGATATAACAGCGAAATAGCAGTTCAACCATATGAAGTCAAAGCCAGGACATACTTGAACATTGAAGAATAGTCACACTATTAACGAGGTAGCTGAAAAAAACAGCATAATACGACTCTGTGTGTGTGTGTGTGTGTGTGTGTGTGTGTGTGTTGGAGGAAGAGGAAGAGATGGGAAAGGGTGTTGAAGGATGAGGGGTAAGAAAGAAAGCGATACTTACCAAAATGCTTGACCACATATACAGCTCACAAGGTTGCAGCCACCATTCTTCTCAACTGGCTTGTGACACTTAGGACAAGGCTTTGTATGAACTGTGATCCAATTAACTGTTTCAGATTCATCTCGGCATTTCTTGCTCCAGAGCTCCCACATCAAACATGAACAAGGAGAGTGCGCTTCCGACAAGCAACCGAAACAAAACTGTAAACCACATGAACATTCTACCTCACAACATTCATCTTCTTCAATTCTTATAGCATTCCCACAGTGAGGAGTACTTGGACACCATTTAACCATTTTATTGTCCTCAATATATGATTCGAGAAGAAATCGATCAAATTTCTCTGCCAAATCAGGATGCCTTTTGCTGACTAGATTTCTGACAACAGCTTCATCACATACAGCATTACATTTGTGTGCCATGCACCGGATGCGCCTGCTCTGACCCTCATTTATTTTAACAATGAAGTGCTCTGTCCAACCTTTGAAAAGCAATATCATTATATCAAATCAATCAGTAACATCTGTTGCATTTTGGAGTAACAAGAATGTGTGTGTGTGTGTGTGTGTGTGTGTGTGTGTGTGTGTGTGTGTATTAAAAAGAACACTTTGATATGAAAAATCAACACAAGGTAGCCCCTACAATATGCTACCACACCACCAGTATATTTACAGCTATGTTGTTTGCATGTCATTGTGAAATGCAAATCCATCTTTTTGTACCTTTGCCTCGTAATTGTAGAATAATACCCAGAGTTCCCTTGTCCAATTTTTAAGTGCATAATATGTGCAAAATGGATACAGTAGGATAAACAGAAACCACAGAAACAAAGGTTTAAAATCCATGAGATGAATTGCTAAAGTCCCAAAATCCCAATATCAGTAAACCTCATTATACATATGTGTCTGTCCTACTTGCCTCTAGAAATGTTCACATTGCTTTCAATTGAAGGTTAAGGTCCAATAACAAACCATATTTTAAAGACATCACAAACACTATAGCCAGGCATAAAGAGAAAAGCCACCATAACTAAAGCTCACTGAGTGCTTACAATCGTTGCAATAGCAATGGCCACAGTCCATTCTGGTTGCCTTATCACCAGATATGTCCTCTATGCATATATCACATGTTATCGTAGAAGATGAAGTCAGTGGTGAATCAATATCTAGTTGCTCAACAACAGTAACACCTGCTTCAGTGAATAAGTATGATTTCCCCTTCTCTACAAACACAGCCAACAGCCTCTCAACATCCCAACGGTAATGTATCAACAAGGTCCTTGCGTGATGTTCTCTCAATGATAGCAGCTCCATTACTCTGCGCAGATCTTCCCTCTACATATTCCCCCAAGACAAACATCAGTTATTGGAGCAGAAAGGTACATATACAAGAAGAAAATTGAAACAGCTTGAGAGCTATTTTCTTTTTACCTGTGCTGCCAAGAGGGACGCCTTCGTGATTATCTGCAAAAAAGCCCAGCCATAACTTAAAAACTTAATCACTTCTCCATATCAAGTATTGAATGACTGAATTTTTAATCCCTTTTTCATATTGGTTATCCATTAACTAATATCATGCTGGGCGGAATTCCAGACTCGTTTCCATAGAAGATAAACTTTATTGAGCTAGTATTAACTGCATTTGCTGCTTAATGGATGTCTTGTTTCTCAACATGGTAAGCTGTATGTGCAACATTGCCAAATTTCTTGTAGCTGATATAAGAAAATACTATAAAATGAAAGCACAATCAAATTAAAGATACAAAGTAAGGCCCCTTTCTCGCCCCCTTCCCAAACCCCCCCAAAATAAAAAGAAATGTTAATTTCAAAACCATATCCCCCTAAATACAGCTATTCCTCAGCCACAAAGCAACAAAGCGCCAACTAGACCAAACCAAATTGACATAAAAATACAGTCTTTACAGTGAAACCACCGATAAATCCTCAAAATCAAACACAATTTTCATCCAAAAATCAAAACAAATACCTTCGTACTGGGACCCTTGGGTGGGGCCCAGCGGAAATCGGATTCCTCATTCTCAAGACCGTCGAGCGAGTCTCGGTCATCAGAGTAATAGTACTCATCGTCACTTCCTCCATAATCCTCCATCTAAACAAATGCTTATTAACAATTTTATATGTGTATATATGACACAAATTTGCGAAATTGAAATCGAGATATGAATACAAAACAACAAAATTTGTGTATAAGAGTATAGGTAAATAATAATAATAATAATAATAATAATAATAATAATAATTATGAGTGTCTAGATTCGATTATCAAATCGAATCCGGTGATCAGAGGAGTTTCCCCGGCGAGATCAAGGTTGCCGGCGAGGAGAGGGAAGAGGAAAAGGGATAGAGAGAGAAGAAGCCTATAGGCGAAGCATTGGAGAGCTTTTCCCCATTTTTTAAAGAGAGAGAGATAGAGAAAGTAACAAACGGAAATAGAAAGCTGACAAATAAATATTTTTTCATATATCTGAAAAGAAAGCAGATTGTAACAGTGTCGTTTTGGCGGTAATTATTAAACGACGACGTTTGTTTTCGGACGTGGAAAATCTCGGTCGTGGTGGTTTTGGGTCACTCCGAACTGTGGGACCCTCATTCTGTTGCTGCAGTTAATCATACGATTATAGATATAGAATTTTGTTTTTGGAAGAAGTGCACACATGACATTGATTATGATTTATTTTTAATGGCCAATGCACGGTGCTCACCTGAAATCATCCACACTGAATCAATATATATATATATATAATTAGTATCCAGTAATCCTTAACTACATCTCTATATGAAATTTTGTGAAATTATCAATTATGGTCAAATATGTCAATTTGTATATATCTTGATTATTTCTTCAATGGTTAATACTTAATATACAGCTATAAAAATATTCTCTCTTAAAAAAACAAATTCAAAATGTAAATTATCATAAAACTTATTGAACACAATATCTGAAAATCCCCATTATATTATCTAAAATATAATAAAAAAAATTTGTAGCAAATATGCAAAGGATTGACATTTTTGTAATCCAACAAAACAAAATGAAAAATGAAAGGTTGACTTCTCCAAAATATAAAGCTTTTTTAAGAAGTATTAAAATTATATTTAAATTTGAAACTGTCAAGCTGGAGTAGCTCAGTTGGTTAGAGCGTGTGGCTGTTAACCACAAGGTCGAAGGTTCAAGCCCTTCCTCTAGCGACCTCATTATTAAAGGTATAGTGGTTCATGTATGGGTTATGGGTTTTCTAAAATTTAATTAATTTTTATAATTTTATTTCTTTTTAATTATTGCTCTTCATAGACTATTAATTTTTGGTTCGCTAACCGTTGGTTTCTCCTCATGCATTATAAATTTAGATTTTAATAAATTTTTTTTTTATTATAGTATTCAACTTAATTGCATGTTATATTTAATCTAATTGTAGTATTTAATAAATTAATTAATTTTGCAATAAAAGTATGAATTTTAATTTTATACAATAACAATATTTTTATTATTTTAGTTATATAAAATACTTTGAAAGAATAAGAATCGTTAATCATCGCCATCAGTCAATCAAACTATTCAGTCTGTTCATCTAACACCTAAATAAATCATTAAAAAATTTTGAGCTTGATAAAATTTATGAGCTTAATAAAGAAAATATTAATTCTAATCTAAGAAAGGCGACCTAACATAATCCAAAGATTCGTAAGCTATTGACGATTATTCAGAAACTTATATTAAGAGATATAAATTTTCAACCATAATAATAGAGTTAGTAGTAATAAATTCTAATAAATGAAAAATAAGCAATAATTATTGTAATTAAATTATAAATATTTTTTTTGCACAAATTCTCATCACTTATATAAAATTCGTTTTGTAAATTATATGTTTTAATTAAACCCCTCAATGAATTTTCTTGCTATGTCATTGATTAACGGTATTACCTTTATAATGTGTTTTTAAAATATTACTTCCAATAATGAGCCGTCGTTCCAGAATTTATTTTCGTTTTTCTTTGCCCTGCATTTGAAATTACAAAAAAGGCCTACGTTCTTTTAAGAATTTTTACTCAGTTGAAATCCAGCTTTCTTCAAAAGCAGTTCAAAACCATTGCATACAGTCAGAAGTTAAAACAACACTAAGGAAAACCAGAAAACCTTACTTTGATATGATGATGAAAGCATTAAACCAAGAGGTCCTTATTGATAAAATTTGATCATAAATAAGTATCACCTGCTATCATGGTTAGACACATCATATGCAATGCTTGATTGCCATTACATTCGAGTTGGATATCACAAGAAAAGAAACAGCAAGTACAATTACAACTGTATTTATCGTTAATCATCATCAATGTTGGTTCGAAAAATGTAATCTTCGCCCTCTAATTCTTCTTGAAGTAGATGGATAGGTTGTACCTCAATTTTGTCACTTGACACTTTATCATTATACAATCTCTTTCCCTGAAAAATGATAATAGATCAATTTAGAATGCAAAATAGAAAATAGCTTAAAACAGGGGATGGGGATGAGCAAATTAGACTCTTCTGTTTGTTCTTCTGCTATTTCCGAGCCACAGACAAAAACCCACTTTGAATTAACACAAGAAAAGAACAAGTACAGCAAATAAATTTACAGAAACTATTATTCTAAGGAGGTCTAAATTGTCCTGCAAGAGTACATTTTCAGCGAAACACTGAGTGGGCTGCTTAATGTAGAAAACTGCCTAGTTGCCTTGCTACCACAATAAGATAGCTCAACAAGCAGGCATGATAATTAAGACACCAGTAATCTCAGTGCATACCTTCCTCAAGATATAGAAAAAATAATGGAACCCATCGCCAAAGGTATTCCACTCAACAGACCATGTGAACTCTGGAGCATTGAATAAAGGACGCCTAAAGTGTGGCTGCAGGAGATGAATTTAATAGTTACAGCAATCACGCAGGGGAAAAAAAAGAAAACCTGCCGGAATGTCTAAGAGAGAAAAGAATGAAAAGATGGACTTTTTTTTTGTCCTACCTGGCCAAAAGATATTGAGATGAAAATGCCATCTGGTTTCAGAACCCTGTGAACACCATCGAGCATTGCCTTGACCTGGGCTACAGTTGTAGGTCTTGGATTCCATGGGTCACCACTGTTAACAAACAGTACATCCTTGAAAATACAGGGAAGAAAAAATAGCATAAATAATGATGCACATATATCTTTCTAAAATAGATCATACATAAAAGTTCCAACAAAACGTAGTTATGATAAATGATAACAAAAAACTGAAAAAAGGATATCAACAAGAAAATATCAGCTTGCTTTTTGTTTACCATGGTTCCTTTCTCAATAACCACATCAAAACACTTGTCGCTAAAGGGCAGATCTAGCATGTCAGCTTCCAGCACTTTTATTTCTGATGATAAATGTGACAAGAAACAACGGTCTAAGAATCATACTACAGTTGCAAATATCTTCTTGTTATTGGACATGGACTTTGTTTCAACAATTAAGAAACCAATCACTTTTCAAAAGGCTAAGGGCACACATCCAAACAAGTCAAACACTTCTTGGTCTATAGGCAAAGAAATCCCTGGTTTCTACAGCTCATCATCTCCTCTAAATATATGTATCAAAGATAATATCATTAATGGAAAATCATTCATTATAATTAAACAGAAAACATGGCTTTTCAACTGCTTAACACACTCATTATTATTTTGTGTAATGATACCAATAGACAGCTAAGAAAACATACATACAAGAAAAACCAAATGCTAATGTATAACTTTGAATAGTCCAAAAAATACACCTTTATATCCCTTAACCGATAACCTCTGTCGCATCTTCTCCACAGCAACAGCAGATAGATCAATGCATGTTATGTCAGTAATCCCATCTTTATAAATTTCCTCACACAGCTGTGAATTCCCACAACCAAGCTCCAACACCTTCATCATTCAACTCTATTATCACTATAGCGTTATCAAAAACCCCCAACAAATGCTCAAAAAAGCTTATCAAGGATTATAGTACATTACAAACACACACATAACCAAATTGAAATGAACAACTAAATATGATTCATTGAATATTAGTTCATGCAACCATAAACGTCCTTGATTTATGATAAGAGAGAAAGAAATGGTCGGGTTAAATGCATGAGCAGAGAGAAGAGAGAGCAAGAGAGGGAGAGAGGATTTACAGAAGCGTTGGTGGTGATATGGGCTTGAATGAGATGGCGAAAGTGAGAGTAGTCCTTGAACCACTCAAAATGTTCCTCCTTTGAGAATCTATCGTTCCTACAAGAGTTAAAATCAACAATAATTACCTCAATTATCTTCACAAGAAAAAATCAAAACAATAACTATTGGTACAAAAACTGGAATTTTCATTACCAATAATTAGGATCCAGATAAGCCAGAGCAGTTGAAGGAGTTACGTTATGCTTATCACTCTCCATCCCCAGTTCTTAATTATTCCTCCTCCTTTCTTCACGCATAGCAAACAAAACCCTAAACCCTGTTCATAAGACTCGGGCTTTAGTTTCAGTACAGTAACATTAACCTTCTTGTATAATTACCGAAGCAAAAGATATCGAGACACATGAAGCCAAAAGCCCATTCAAACGGGCCAGACCATAAGTACTCGTCTTGGGAATTGTAACCCATGACTATTATGTTCTCTGTCTCTGAATGCTGTCGGTACTTGATTTTAATCTCTGTATTTGAGCAGAAACGTGCTTTATTTAAGACGATGAGTTCAACAGAGCTAAATCATATGGAAAGGTCAAGGACTCAAGGCGCTCATTCATTTTTACTCCCCATTTTACAAAAGTTGCAAAATTTGATTTTCTATTTCAAATTGCAGAAGTTGCAAGGGTGAAAAACCAAGGGAAGCTTTTTTTTTTTTTTTTTAATTAAGCCCAAAGCCGTAGGACATCAATCCCATCTAGTATCAAAACAAGCCTAAAAGCAAGAATGCCAGATGGAACTGGATCTATAAAAATCTGAAGATATATAAAATGCCCATGGAGGTTAAGATTGCCAATTTTGCTGCACAAATTTCCTATATATTGCAAAGTGAGCAAAATTGTTTAAGATGTAATAGTGCTCACGTGAAAGAACATTTGAGAAATGAAATGCAATTTTATATATTATACATTTTCATTGTCAGCACAAAATGATAAATATAAATACATAAATGTCTGCAAAAAAAAAAAAAAAAGAACAGACTCCCTCAAGTCAAGTGGCTAGCCTCTTCATAAGTTACCAGGAAAGTATGCCGAGTGAATTATGCGACACAATGTCATGATTGACCCTTCGCTCTGAAAATGCATTGCTTCTCTCTCTTTTTGTTCCAGTGAGACTAGATAGTTCTTTTTCACTCTATGACCGTGGAGATGGCGAGGGCGAAGTTGGAGGCTTCATATCTTCATACCTTGTTATTGAAAGAAATAGAGAACGCTCTCAGCTGTAATGAGGTATCACAAACCATCTGAAATTACTCGTATAGGTTGGCTAGACAGTTGATCTTTAAGTAGTAAAGTCATCACACACGTCTCAGCAGAGGTTTAACTTAAATATTCTGGGATATAGTAGTGGTAGAACCGAGCTGAACCAACTAATGCTTACCTTCTACAAGTATCCATAGAAATTCAATGGAAAATGAGAAAAGCTAAGACATCAAGCTTACATGGAAAATGGTGACAGTGGCTTTGGCTTTGCTTCTGTATGTTGCTGCATATCCTCAGGTGCTGTTGGAGGCGCACTGTTTCCTGCCTTAGGTCCCCCATTCTCGGAAGATGTTGGGATTGATACCAGTGGTGCAGCAGGAATCGGAGATGTTGGGGGCTTGAGATCATCATATCTGAAAACATAATGAGCCATAAATTATAGGGAATTGAAAATGACCATCAAACAAAAATAAAGAAACCTAGCTTACATGGCATAAGGTGAAAGTGGCCTTGGCTTTGCTTCTGTATGTTGTTGCTCTTCCTCTGGGGCCAATATAGGTGCGCTGTTTCCCACCTTAGACCCTTCATCATCGGAAGATGTTGGAATCGAAATCATTGGTGCAGCAGGAGATGGAGAAGATGGGCATTCGAGATCATCATATCTGCAAACAAAACGGGTTATAAATTCTATGGATAACAAATAATAACCATCAAAGTTGACCCTGATATAAAATCTGGGACAAGAAAATCAAGAGAACAAGCATACTTCAAGGAAACCTCAGTATTCCAGAGAGTCATTCAAGCATAACTGTGTTCTTGCTGAATATTCTTTTTACAAAAATCATAATTATGATTGTTTGATAGTCAATCCAAGAAAGTAAATGCAAGAGTTTACACGAACTTACGACAAATATGAAGAACTGAGTAAAGCTAACTCGTACTATTCAAAAATTAAAATAAGGCAATCAGAAATCACTATAACTTTAGAAATTGGCACATGCTTGATATTGAAGCCAATTAACAACGTGCAATAGTTTTAGCAGAAAACTTGAGCTCAGATGTTTTTTCTAGTTGCATCTGCAATATATTCAACTGACATTATTCATTGGCAGAAATCCAGAAACTCATTATTGTGGCATCCGATAAACATTTAGTTAGCGACAATAAACACAGTTGATGTTCTCCAAGCAGAGAAGCATGTACCAGTACAAAAGTTGATTAGCTGCCTCTTCTTTTCTTTTCTTTTTCCTTTCTTTTCTTTTTTTTTTTTTCCCCTTAAAAAAAGGTTTTTGGATGATTAACGATGCTATTTTATAATGCAATACTTTGACAGATGATTTATTTCTGCAAAGTAAGGTGAAGGACTAGAAGTGAAGTCTAATGGGGGATTCTTCTGGGAAATGCTGCTAGCTGCATCATTATTGCTTCCCTTTTTTCTGGTAATTTAGCCTTTTTTAAACTGCTTGAGATTGGGCTTGGAGAGCTTGGTGGCTTAAGATCCTCATAGCTAACAACAACATATCAACTAAGTAATTAAGAAAACCATCCATGATCTACAAAGTAAGAGGAAATTACTAAAAGAATGCCTTACGCAACATTAGGAGAAAGAGGCTGTCCTATCTTCCCTTCTAATGGGGCTGGTTTTTCCTCAGAAATTCCAGTTGCTGTCCCTAATGAGCTTGTTTGAGCATCTACAGAGGCAGGCTCTGACGCTGAATCTACAGGACGGCTACTTTCTTTCTTAACACCTGGTGAAGTTGGAGTAGGAGAAGTGGGCGGCTTCAAATCAGCATAACTGTCGAGGACAATGAGGATTACTTAAATAGCATAACCGTGTGAATTGCATACGACTTGATTACAAACTAAGAGAAAACTACTAAATTAATAAAAGAATGTCTTACGCAACATAAGGAGAAAGAGGCTGTTCTATCTTCCTTTCTAATAGGACTGGTTTTTCCTCAGAAATTCCAGTTGGGATCCCTAATGAGCCTATTTGAGTATCTGCAGAAGCAGGCTCTGACACTGAATCTAAAGGACTGCTACTTTCTTTCTGAACACTTGGTGAAGCTGGAGTAGGAGAAGTGGGTGGCTTCAAATCAGCATAACTGTCGAGGACAATGAGAATTACTTAAATAGCACAACAGTATGAACTGCATAGGACTTGAAATAAAATAATATTTCCAAAAATAAATAATCTTATTTTCACCTTTCATTTTCAGTTCAAATATATTTTAACAGATTACTGAAATTTTTGTTCAAAGTATTCTACATTGATAAAAAGCCTATGAGCATCATTAAATGGCTACATGATACCAAGATTATGCAGCCTCAACACAAACCTTAAACTTGAAATAGCATTGCACCCAACAGAAGAAAATAATATTTCCTGTGACTTTAGCCTGCTAGAGATTAACTTTTAACAAAATGAAGTGTAGAAATATGTTGAGCTTATGATTTCTACAATCTGCCTGAACTAGTACATCTTCTTCAGTTGATGGAATCAAGTGGGAGGTGGTGGGTTTGTCTTACACATAATATGGAGAGAGTGGTCTTGTTTCTGTGGCTTTTGCTTGTTCAGTTCCCTTCTCAATAGGAGCACTTGGACTTGGAGCTTCACTTGCAACCTTCTCAGAGACTGCAGTGGCGGGCTCTTCTACTGCAACTAGTTCCTATGGACACAAGTAATTTTAGTTTAGCATCTATATCTAATCAATAGAATAGCAATTGATCTTTCATTTCTACATCTAGGTTATTAAATCTAGTCAAAACCTCCTTATGATAAGCAAGTCAATAATTGATTCATCTGAATTTGATACAAAAGTTTCAGGCAGTGGGGATTTCTTCTGTCAACCTCTTGTACTTGTATTATGTTGCCTAATTGCTTTTTACCTTTCTCATTGATGCTTCAGTTTAACACACTTATAAAATGAATATATCAGTCGTGGATTCATGGTGTTATAATAGTAGCATAACATCAGGCAGCAATTTATGTTATGACAGATGGTATTAGAGAAGTCTCCAACCCACTGTCATGCAAGGTGTGTGGTTGTTGTTAATTCTTATTCCATTCCTATCATATAGAACCATAAGAATCAAGGAATGGAAACCAACAATGATCAATGATTTAAGAAGGAACAAATTTAAAAAATCAAAGCATCAATATGCAGTTGTTTTGTCCTACTTTAACCCTTTTGTAAAGAATCATTGAATTGAAAGGATTGAGGTTTTAATATTAGGCAATTACAATCAAATACTTCCGCCAGGGAGAAGTTTGAAATGAAACCTCTCATCCCTAAGAAACTCATATGAGCTTATTAGTCGGGAAGAGTTGAAAGTCACTGGCCTCCCATTTTCAACTTTCAATTTCTTTGAAATTATTGATTATAATGTTAAAATAAAATAGGTGCGAGTACTTCATTCTTCCAGGAAAGAGTGCAAAGACCTTTGGTACAACACGTTGAGATGGTATTTTTGCTAGAAGCTCTTCCATTGGGGTCAAGGGTGCTGTTGTCTCTGCAATTACTTCCACCACTTTACAATAAGAGAGCCCACGGTTCTTAGCCATAACGGCTATTAGTTCAGCCACCTGAAAAATTTATGAATACAAATTGCTATCATAGCAAACAAAATAAATCAGTGCGACAAAAATAGAATTGCAACGACCTAATTTTTAATAAGAAGGGGAAGTCTTGGAAGACATCAAAATTAGCACTTGTCAAGTTTTGCACTTTTTCTTCAGCTTTCACTATAATTCGACCAATATATTGTATTTTAAATGAGATCATCATTCACCAATGCCCATGCATTTGTAGGATACTCTGATTTAAAACATAATATTGCAATTATAGGCCACTTAGAAACAAAGTGAGAGAGAGAGAGAGAGAGAGAGGAAATGTCAATGCATAACTTGTAGCTGAAAAATAGAGTACATAATGAGTAAATAACACCCATAATCTTCATCATCAAACTACAGGAGAAATCAAACAAATAAATGTGAACAACATTCAAAAGTCCTTGAGTACGAAAACAAAATATAAAATAAAATACCTGAAGATTCGACACCTGGCCACCAAATAAAGTATCTTCCTCTGATAAGGTAATATTATGTGTTTCTTTGTAAGCATCAGTAGGCCGCTCCATTCCTCCAGGTCTCACTATCTGAAGAGCACTAGAAATAATCAAGTTGAAGCTAAGATAAACAGGCATAAGGGAACCCATGTGTCCAAAAATTCACTTTAAGGTAATTCACAAAGCGCCGCTTACAGTGTAAGGCACACCACTAGCTATGAGTGCTTCTTCTGCTTGCCTCTTCCAAATTAGAACACCCCAAAACAAACTGTGGCAACAAAAGCAACGTCAACTCAATAAATCTCATCATCAGTCATCACCAACATTAATCCATATAATAATTGTGGTCTGTGGTAGATTACTGAACTTACTTTAGAATAGCTGCAGGAAATCCAACTTTGTTTGTTCCCAGTGATGAAACCATAATAAAATGTTTGACTTTCGCGGCACTTGCTGCAAACAAGAAAAAGTACTCAGCATTCTAAAACTTAGAGATTTAAGACAATTACATAGGAATTTACCTAAAAATATAATATATATCTCTTTTACCTGCATCAATGAGATTTTTGGTGGCCTGATAATCAATTCGATAAGGCCCTGTAACATCAAACACCTCTTTCTCACTAGCTCCAATGCAACATATAACTACAGATGCATTGCCTAATGCTGGTCCAATCTCATTTGGTTTCTCTAGATCACATTCCACGAGTTCAAGCTTCTCTACATCTGGGCTAAAGAACAAAGAAAACCTGTTATGTTCCAAATTTTGGAACCCTTTTAATCAAATTACAATATCTTGGCCATGTACTAAGACTGCTGCGTTTTTTAAAGAAGATCAAAACAACTAAAATTTACTACTCCAATATCTTACACTGAGATCCTTCACCATTAAGCTTCATTTGCTTAACACTCTGCAGATGACATATTCTATTAATAGATGTATAGTCTGAAATGAAAACAAAATATAATGGAATAATATAAATTTATATTTATAAGTAAAAGTAGTACCTGCACCAGACTTTGTGCTTTCTGAGCACTCCTGACTCCAGCTCTGACTTGAAACCCGAGTTTGAGAAGCTCCCTGAAAGAAAGGAAAATGGAAAATTGTTAATAACATTAATAGACCAGGCATCAATTTAAAAATTGAACATTAAAAGTGACCTCACTGTTCGCGAGCCAACTCTACCGGTAGCACCAGCAACAAATGCAAGATTATCATCTTTTACATCCACTTCCTTTGGAGTTGCCTCAACTGCACCTGAACTATATTTGGTAACACCTAACAGAAATCCATGAACATTAATTTTATAAACAAAAAAAAGGAATTTAGGACAGTGAACATATTTTAGCCTAAAAACAGGGAAAAAAATGTCTTTCTTCTGCAGATTGATTAAAGATGTTAGTGCAAATTATACTGTAATATGAAGCTATCATCTTTCATCACATGAATCTCCTAATGCTTCAGGCAACACTCACAAGTCAATCCCCTAACTTGCCTTTATGCCAGCAAAATTGTGTTTCCTATACCATCTCACTTTACAGACTTCCAAAAAAATGAATTTCTATTTACTAATTTGATAAGAACAAAAAATGTTCTATTATTTTGCCATTTAAGTGTTTGTTCATTGACCTTCTTCTCATTTCTCTTTGATAATAGAAAAAGACTTCTTTTTTAACAGTGGATGTCAAAATTATTCCTAAATGCAAATATTTTCTTCTCATTCTTATTAATTATTTTACATTATCAGGAAGCTACAGCCTCCTGCCCAAAAGCCATGTTCCCAAAAATAAAACAAATATGCATAATTCTATTCAATTGATCATTACTTAAGCAGTTAAGCCCTGTTTATTTTACAAAAACCCTACATTGCAATATTTTGTTTTGAGAAGTAAATAGAAAAACTTGCAAGTCCCGCTAAAGTTATGACTTCATTATAATTCTTGATAATATTAGAGAACTTTCCCATTACCAATTGGAATTGCATTGCCATTGTTTTACTTGTTTGTTACAGCCCAGAAAAATGATTAATTGGAGTGAGATCTTTCTACCTGTATTTGAAAAATATCAGAACTGTAGCTTAATTATACCAAAAATTTACTTAATTTATCAAAATTACCAATTCAAATGCATTGAAACCCGTGTCCTTTCCACAACGTAGGAAGATGAAGATCAAAATCAAGAGGCAAAAAGTTGATCAAATACTCAAATCATAAATACCCATGAGAAACTAACAAATAAACAAATTGGATCAAATGCAGGACAATGGGAGATTAGATTACATACCAGAGGCTTGAGCTTTGATGTCAAAAGATTTAAGCTTTCTGGCATGTGGGTATTTATTGAAACTTGGAAATCTGAGAAAATGGCCACGTACAGAAGTTTTTTCAAGGAATCCACTTCTGGTTAAGGAGGTAGGTATGGTGGTTATAGTTGATGGTTGAAGGGAGCAACTCTCCATTTTCATGGAGTCAGTTTGTTTGTGCTTAGGTTTCTAACAGAGCAACTCCCCATTATCTTTCATCCTTTTGGTGCTATTTCAGTTTGGCAGTTGTAGCTCTCCCTCCACTCCATCTGGATATGACGGGCCCCATTCCAATGTTATGTTCCATTCTTCCATTCCATTGGTGGAATTGTGGCTGTCAGAAATTTGGTTCGTTTTTAAAATTTTTTAAATTCATTTTGTTACTCCTCCATCACAAAATTATACTCCAGTATCAGGTATTTTTCACCGAGTTTAAGAATAGTTAAATTAGTTAAATTCATTTTTTCACATTTTCCATGCGTATTTATGCATTTAGCAAAAAAAAATTGAAAAAAAAAAACATGGAAAACCAAGAAAAAAATTATGAAAAGGAAGAAGATGAAGGGTCGGAAACAAAGAAAATAACAAAAACACATCCCCACGTTCAAGAAAATTGAGGGAAGCCCAATTTTAGAAGGCCCATTGGATCCATTGTTCGTGAGACAAGCCCACACTTCACTGTTTATTCTTAAAAAAAAAAAAATGTAACTGTCGTTTCATGAATCACCAAAGATGTCTAATTGCTAAAATCAGCCAAATGAACTGTCGTTTTGTACCTTCAACTATGAAACTATAAATTATGATTTATGCATCATCAAATCAACAAATTACAAACAAGTAGATTAGTTTTACAAGTGGTTTTATTTCAAAAATATGTTAGTTTCTCTTTAAAAAAAATTCTTTTAAAATTTTAAATTGAACAATTTAAGAAAGTGAATTTCATAATTATAATTCATCATTAATAATTTTAAATGAATTGAGTACCATTGACCAGTCATAATTTATTCTTTTTCTCAAACACTATTCTATCAAAAATTAATAGAAAAAAACACAACGAAATAATATTTCAATTCATTGGATATCCGAATTTATCAATAAAAAAGGAAAATTTTGATAATATTACAAATTGATTATCCTAAATTCAATTTTATCAAAACAATATATCAACATAATAATAATAATAATAATAACAGGCTGCTCCTGTTACTTTACTTTGATAACCAATTTTGAGTCACAGAAAATGAAAGAATAAAAAGTCCAATTCTGCCGAAGTAAAGGGAAGAAGAGTTGTTGAAGATAGAAGAATGACTTACCAGTAAGTAAAAGCCATCAAATTAGAAAATAGTATTTTTTTTTTTTTTCCTGAAAAATGGCAAATTGGGTTCTCTTCTTACCTCACTCTTGGCACCATTCATTTTCAGTATAAAGAAAATAAATATATCATGCATATTATTATTATTATTATTATTTATATTAATTACCCAAAATTCCAAATCTCTTGGATTCCACATGCTTATTAAGTCAAGCTGGCAGAGTATTAATTTATATTATATTATATAGTCTCATTTGATGTCTCCCAATATTAGCAGCAAGAGCTTGCATTTGTTGACCAAATAATTTAATGTAGACTTGGTTGTAGAGATTAACTATTTTTTTATTCAATTCAAAACTTATTCCAACACACACACACACACAGCATGCCATTTTTTTTCATATAATATTACTTATTATTTTTAATTATTTTATAAGTAGAAATACAATTTTTGAATGTTGAATAAAATAAAATTAATAATACAATCTACGGTTAATCGGTCAAAATAGAATGCAGTTTTAAATGAATTTTATTTATAAAATTAAAGTTTAAAATTTAAAATAAAATTCCGAGCAATTATTTTAAGTATCATTTCAATTAAAATATATTTTATTTAAATATTATTTCCGTCAAATATTAATTAGTCTATGTTGATGTAAATGAGTGACAACAACATACGAAAATGACAGGAAATGTGATTCACGCGATTGGGTGGAGAGTGGAAGTGCCACATGTGAGTCTGAGAGTGTTTTATGCCAAGAATGGGTGGGCGCTTGCCACACTTCTATTTCTATGTTGTATTTGTTTGAACATTGAAGTAAATAACTTTCTATTTTCCATTTTTTTATCAGCTGAGATTGATTTTTGTTTTTTTTTTATTTTAATTACGTCATTTATATTTTTTTTATTCTAAAATGTATTTATTTCAACTTGAATTATTATTATTTTGGTCAATAAACGACATCTTTTTCTTGCAAATTTCTAAAAAATTTAAATTTGTTACTAACAATAAAAAATTCAGATAGTCCATTAGACCAGTGTATGATGATGAGCGCTAAAGCCAAAAAAGGAATTCAAATAAACACAAATTTCATGTATGCCACTCCTTTTTTTTTTTTTCCATTGAATATTTTTCCTAAAAAACTTTAATTATTGAATAAAATACAAAAATATCTTATTTAATTTATAGGTTTGAAAAATAGATATGAATTGAACTAATCTCAAAATTTTCAAGTCCGTCAAATTTCGAGCTAAGTAAAAATCTATTAAACTAAATTTTGAGTCTGGCGAGCTCGAGTTGGATTGGCTTATTATCACGATAAATTAATTTTATCAATTTTAATAATTTTTTTCCTTGATATATATAGATGGATTATTAATAATTAAAATATTTTAAAAGTATTTAGATAGCTCGCCAAATAAGACTTGGTTTACAATAATACTAAACAGAAGCAGCCACCATGTGACTCTTCTGATCTGATCTGGATTTTGGAATCACAACAATATACCAAGAAATTCGATCCTTTGTCACAAAACGACAACGCTTCCTCATTATAATAACTAACTTGCCCAAATTTAAATTAAAAAAATAAAATAAAAAAAAAAACCGGGAAAAAAACATGGAACACGCGATTATATCTATATTAATGCCCCAATAAAACCAACACCACCGGTCCACCCCCAATCGCTCGCTCTACATTTTGTTCGTCCTTTCAGCTTTCACTTCCATCTCCACCTCTCTACTGCCATGGCTATCTCTCTGCAACTCTGCCGCGTCTCCCTCCGTACCGACCTCCTCTCCCGCGAAAACCTTACTCCTCTCAATCGCCGGAAACCTTTTTCAGTTCGATGTGCCGCTGCTGCTGGCGATGAGTCATCTTCCGTTGCTATGGAGTCTGAATTTGATACTAAGGCTTTTAGGCATAATTTGACTCGAAGCAAGAATTATAATCGGAGAGGGTTTGGATACAAGGAGGAGACTCTTGAACTCATGAGCCAAGAATATACTAGTAATTTTTTTTTCTTCTTTTGGTTTTGGGATTTGGTGTTATTTTTGTGGTTGACTTACGTGGGTGTTTGGTACTTCAGGTGATATTATTAAGACTTTGAAGGAAAATGGAAATCAGTATACGTGGGGAAATATTACCGTTAAATTGGCTGAAGCTTATGGATTTTGCTGGGGGGTTGAGCGGGCTGTCCAGATTGCTTATGAAGCTAGAAAACAGTTCCCAGATGAAAATATTTGGCTTACCAATGAGGTTATTCACAATCCAACTGTCAATCAGGTATTTACATACATTTGAATTTCGAATTTCTTGGCTAATTGTTGCTTCTTGGAGTTCTTTTTTTATTTTTTAAATTTTTTTGTGCTTGGCAATAAGAATGGAAACTACTAATATTATACAATCTTACTCTTACTACTGGTAATCTTAGCTTGGGCTTTTGGATCTTGATAGGCTTGACTTTAAAGATTTTCTGTCTTTATCAATTCCATCACCAAAGCCATTTCAAAATTAGCTTTTTACTAATGCTAATGAATTCAGTATTTTTTGGATGTTTGGATATTGAGAGTTTTTGCTTATTATGAATTAAAGATGGATGATTTTTTATATCTTATTTAAAGTTCTTGAACAGATGTGTTGGTCTGCCATCTCTCTCTCCCTTTTTTTTTTTCCAATATATATATAACAGTTAGTGATACTCTTGTATGCTCTTCATTGCAGCGTCTAGAAGAGATGAATGTTCAAATTATTCCTGTTGAGGAAGGGAGGAAACAGTTTGAAGTTGTGGACAGTGGTGATGTGGTGATTTTGCCTGCTTTTGGAGCTGCTGTGGAAGAGATGTTGACTTTGAGCGACAAAAAAGTGCAAATTGTTGATACAACTTGCCCTTGGGTGTCCAAGGTATCTTTGAAGAGATCGTCAACTGTTATAATCAATTTTAGTTGTTTCTTGTATATCTTTGATTTATTGCACTTCTATGTGTTTGACTATATGCTTACTTTCTAAACTTATATGAAGGTTTGGAATACCGTTGAGAAGCACAAGAAAGGAGACTACACTTCAATCATTCATGGTAAATACTCTCATGAGGAAACCGTAGCTACTGCTTCTTTTGCAGGAAAATACATTATTGTGAAGAATATGAAAGAGGTATGTCCCAAAGGCTAAAGGCCGTCATTATATTTCTCTTTTCTTTTAATATTTCAAAGTTCTTTAATGGGATTATTTATGTATTTCAATACTGTAAAGGAAATTTTGTAGACACCAAGCTTTCTGGTTCTAAGAAGTTCTTATTTTATACAGGCACAGTATGTGTGTGATTACATTCTTGGTGGTCAACTTGATGGATCTAGCTCAACGAGAGAGGCGTTTCTGGAGGTAAAGCTTTAGTTTCATGTTAACTTTAAGCTAAATATTTTGGGTTTTATGCGGAATTTTATAGGGTGAAATTTTGGCTTCCTTGCAGAAATTTAAAAATGCAGTTTCCGAGGGATTTGATCCAGATGTTGATCTGGTCAAAGTTGGTATTGCAAATCAAACTACAATGCTTAAGGGAGAAACAGAAGAGATTGGTGAGTTTTATTTATGATATATTGTTCCATCTTTAGCCGAGAATTTTCAGTTTGTTATTTTGAAACCTTTTCTTTACTAATTTCTATTTTCTAATATCTTCAGGGAAACTAGTTGAGAAAACCATGATGCGTAAATTTGGAGTGGAAAATGTTAATGATCACTTCATTAGCTTCAATACCATTTGTGATGCTACTCAAGTATGTCTTCTTTAATATCATTGTTTTAACAGTTCAATGTTCTATTTTTCATTAGAATTATGGGTAAATATTATTTTAGAGAAAATTCAACATCCTTAACTGATCCTTTTATTTTAATCTTTAGAACTCAAAATGTGTGCATTTCTTTCCCTTTTTTTTATATGAAATCGAAATTCTAGTAGTTGACAGCCTATGTTCCACACACTGAACTTGAACCTTCCCATTTTCAAGGAGACAGAAGGAAAACAAGTAACCTGAGATAGTGCAAATATTTGTATGAATCCAATTTGCAAGTTAGCTAGAAGGAAAGTTAGTTTATGCTAATTTCAACAAACATTGTTTAGTTCATCTGGTGTCATCTTCCACTAAATGGAAGCTTACTTGCCTATTTTGCAGGAGAGGCAAGATGCTATGTTTAAGTTGGTGGAGGAGAAGTTGGATCTTATTTTAGTCGTTGGTGGGTGGAACTCGAGTAATACCTCACACCTCCAAGAAATTGCAGAGCTCCGTGGAATTCCTTCATATTGGATTGATAGTGAACAGAGGATAGGCCCAGGAAACAGAATAGCTTATAAGTTGAATGTAAGTGTAGATTCTTGCACTTTCTTTTCTTCAACCGAGTTTTGATTTTTCAATTTGTCTCTCGTTAACTTGTCTTTTTTCCCCCTTTTCTAATTTTATTTTCATAGCATGGGGAGTTGGTTGTGAAAGAGAACTTCCTACCTGAAGGTCCCATTACAATTGGTGTAACATCTGGTGCCTCTACTCCGGACAAGGTAATTTATAATTTATCCATTGTTAAACATGGGATTAATTTTGTTATTGCAACTGTGTCTGACCTCGTTAAGTGCACGTAATAACATGCTTGTGAGTTTCCTCATACACAGATGATCTAACATTATTTTGTGTCTAATTCAATTTCGTATAGGTTGTTGAAGATGCCCTTGTCAAGGTATTCAACATCAAACGCGAAGAATCATTGCAAGTAGCATAAATTTAGTTTGTGGCGTATCATCAACAGTAACATTGCCAGTTAGACTGTATAACTGAGTGTATCATTAACAAGAAAGGCTCCACAAGATATGTGCTATACCATTTCATGTACTCAAATTCCTAATGTTGGTAATAGAGTGTGATTTTTAAGAGCTGGAATTTAGTGCATTGTGTTCTGGAATTTCTAACCAGGTTATTTTCCCTGGAAAAGAAACTCCGGAGTCCAACATAAGCTTGCACATATTTCACTCCTTGGATTTCTGAATAAGAGAAAATTAGTAATAGTAAATTACAAGTCATAAGAAATATCCCTGCTACCTTTTCTTATATGTATACAGCTTTTGTTTTAAAATTTTACATCGTGTCAAAATTTTACATTACTGCCTGTTTTATAACAATGGAAATGTTAATCCACTAATGTTTCCTTGTATAAATGATGAGGATACAATAATTGTTGTTGTGTCATGAATTGGCGGTGGCTGCTGTGTTTTGTCTGAAGATTGCAGTAGTTATAAAAGTGCAATAATCTATTGTTCATTAGCTGATGAAATCTTTTTTTTGTGAATTAAAGTCTGCTTTTATCACCAATATATATCAAACTCACCGAAAAAAATTGATGTTCAGTATTTGCTTGAAGAGCTGAAAAGGAACACTAGTCCATGTATCTGGTGAACAAACTAGGAGGTACAAAAAATATTCAGCCAAAACCACAAGCTGGCTACCATGTGTCGCGCACCAAGAACTCCCCATGCGCAAAGCCGCCGAGCCCGTGACACATGGTAGATGTTCCCTGCAACGAGGACGCCAAGTTGGTTCACAGGTGCCCAACTTTTTAGATAGGAGAGGCATGAACACCGTTTCAAAACGCCGATTTTAGTTTCCAAACCACCATTTTTAATTATAAAAAAAGTAAAATTCAAATCGAATCATTTGAATCGTTTTTAAACAATTTCTAAAAGGGTTTTGAAACTAAATTAATAATTTATTTTAAGCTTTTTTTTAATTTATAGCTTGAATTAGTAACAATAATTAATATTACTCTTGAAAAAAAAAATGTCTCACAAAGTCTTAAAATTTATTTTAAAAAATTATAATAAAATAAAAAAAAATTGAGAGTTTTTTTTAAAAACATGTCTTTTATGGTTTTAAATTAGAACCGTTAATTTGGATTTTCAAAAATGAAGAACCCGAAACTTTAAATATACGATTCCCGTTGCATTTTGAAATTAAGAACCATTTGACCATGGTTTGCTATCGGTTCGATTTTGATTCTGTGAAACTGAACCGTGGTCATGGCTAATCAGAACATGTTTTTGTAAACCATCATTTCCATTTCAGGGAACATCTACCATAGACACAGTAGCTAGCTAGTGATTAAGAAAGAAATTTGTGGATCAAGAAATTAGAAAAACTGCCCATTTTCTTATATTTTCTGAGTGCTGGTGGTTGGATGACCACAGCTTTTATTCATACAAGACCTCCTCTGCATTTTTCTTTTCTTTTTCAATAGACATAAGTATTACAAAGATGAGACAAAGTTAAAGTACTGTCTGTCAGCTTTAGCCAAAGTACATCGGGTGCCTCAAGTGAATTAACTGTATAACTGTTTATATATTTGGAACTACAAAATAAATTATATGAAAGCGAACCAGAAAAAATTTTGAAAAGCCATTAGGTTGTTCGATCGCCATTCATGTTAGGTTCTGATGGACTTTGCTGTTCTTGAGGTCCACCCCAGGTTTTAATGCGCTCTTCAGCTTTAGAAGCCTGCAATTATTTGGCAATTCTGTTAATCCTGCAATAAATTATTACATACTAGCAAGAATGTTCATATTTTGATTACATTTCATTACAGACTCACCAAACTTAGTCTTCGCATATTTTTGGTAAGCCATAACTTAAATTTGGAATTCGTTTGATCATATTAAAACAATATTTTATTACAGCTTACCAAACATAGCTTTAATGGAGATCATACTTACTTCTTTGAGCCAGTTAGTCCGAAGAAAGACGAGAATGAGAATGAATAGTTGAATTACATAACCAGCCAACATTCCTGTCCATATCCCCTTAACACCTAGCTTAAACTTGTATCCAAGCAAGGCACCAACAGGAAGTCCTATTATGTAGTAAGATCCAATACTAATCAAGGCAACTAAGGTCTGCCATCCTGCACCCACTGCTACTCCTGCAAAATGTCAATGCAAAAATATGTTTAGCGAGGGGCACCGTTATTGCTGAAATGTGAAAATGTAGATTTGTGATTAAGCCTCAAAAAGTTTAGGGGGCCACAATGAGAATCAACAAAAGTGAAGGGTTAAATTTATGTATTAGACGGATAAAATTTTGGTTGCAATTACCATGAAGCACAGGTAGGATGCTATTGAGGAAGATTGTTGCTGCTGTGAAGTAACCCAGATTTGATGCTTCTTTTATGACCACTGGTTTACCAGAGAACATCTTTGGAAAGTCATTCTTGGACACAATAATTATAATTGTGAATACAACTCCAATAATTAAGGATGTTAAAACAGTCACCAACACTGAAAATTTTGCTGCTTTAGGATTTCCAGCTCCAAGCTCATTCGATACTCGAACACTACAAGCAAATTAAAACTTTTAAATGTGACTGGTTAAAAGTAACAGTTAACCATAGCTCGTTCATTAGTATTGAAATCCCTTCTAGGAATATGAGATTGCATGTTCGAACATCTAGAGAGAGATAAATTAAACAAAGATGTCAAAAACCAAAATTTCCCAAATTTTTGAGAATTAAATCTGTTTCACTGTTATTTTCCAAGACTAAAGCTACTGACCTTATTGCTGCATTGAAACCAAGAGCAATCATAAGAGTCCATAGTTCCAGGTTCATGCTGCAATTTAAGAAGAAGCCTGAGATAATATATATAGGGTGTAGAAATTCTTTCCTTTTTCCTGCTAGAATAATATGATTCAAAAAATATAAAACTACTCATTGCACTTGAAAGAAAGAAATACAGTAACAAAATCCTTACCAAATGGAAATAGCATCTACTGCAATCTCTGGATTCTTTAACCATCCCACCATAAGAATCACAATCGTAAAATACCATAGCTCCAAGCTATCATCATCAAAGCAAGAAATATAAATTTGGTTACTAAAAAAATAAAATTAGAAAAAGAAAAAGAAATTTTGTGTACTAACCATAACATTACAGCAGATGCAAGTGAAAGCTTTACAAAACCAGCTAATGACGTAAAAGCTGAAAGGGAAAAACCAGTCCAGGCCTCTGGGAAAAAACCTGCGAGAACGTAAAAAGCCTGTCCTAGAACCACAAGCCACCATGAAATATTCCCTGCAATGGCAGCACCAAGCAGCCCTCGTTCCATTTTTGTCACAAGCACCCAATTCAACAACACGTGAAATAAAAGGGAAAATATTGAGATGATAGTCATAACCCAAACTTTGCTCTGTGCTTGGAGAAACTTCTGTATTGGAAAATTCATAGCATAAGCATACAATTGAGGAATAACCCATATTGAGAATTTTCCAGCAAGCTTTGAGATATTTTTGTCTTGATGAAGGAGTTGCAGTAATGGCGATGTGAAAACATAAACAGGTGTTAAAAATAAAGCTGTGACTCCAGTAATAGTCCATGATCTCTGCAAATAGATTCCAAGCATGTTCACTTGTCCAGCACCAACAGCTTGACCACATAGTGTCTCCAGAGCACTTCCCATTCCTAGCTAATACAGAGAAGATGAAATATAAAAACTCAATTAACCATTGATATGCTGATATTTTGAAAATGAACTTCATTTCAAATGAGTTTATGTTTAGATTCAATGAGTTTTTGACTCTCTGGCAATATAGTTAGTCTCTAGAAGAGCCTAAACAACTTAAAGTTATTACTTACCATTACTCCAAAGACGAAGCCTTCAATTACATTCTGAACAATAGAAACAGCAGCCAACTCTACCTCTCCTATATGGCCAACAAATGCAGAAGTAACAACTCCAATAGAAAATTGGGTTACTGCAGTTAACATAGCAGGTGTTGCAATTTCCCACATCTTCTTTGATTCATCCCAGCTTTTTTTCACTATCTTCTTTCTCTTCTCACCCATAACCTCCATCTCAAAATGCTTTTCTTGAACTGAACCTTCCCTTTCCTCCATTAGAATTGCTATTGATCTTCACCTCTGTTTATCAATTATAATGAGACAACCAAACTATACACATAAAAGAGTCGAAATTGCAAAACCAAAGGGATAAGATCTGGCTTCAAAAACAGACAGGAAATTCTTTTACTACAGGCTTTACGTGAGATGTCAGGATAGGGAAGGCAGAAAGTGTATTCTTTTTGAACTTTAGAAGCTGAAAAATATTTATACAGTCCTACTCTTTTCACTTTTTTATTATTTTATTTATTTTTTTCCCTCCCAGGTTGGTAGATCTCTATATGGTAAAGAAGGAATCACTGTCTCAAGTCCAAAGATCTATCATTCAAGAAAAAGTTAAGCAACCCATGCATTAGGTATAAAAAATAAGTAATTACTGTTGAGAATATTGACCGTAGGAAAAAATTAATCAAATCAAATTCAATTATATATTTAATATTGAGCTTATAATGAATTGGTCGTACCTTTAACACAAAATGACTTGAGCCATTTTAATTGGTTCACCCAAAATAACTTAAGCCATTTTAATTGGTTTACCCTTCACATTATATGTCATTTTTAATTAGTTATATTTATACCATGTGAGATTACCAACATACTCCAGATACTCCCTCTCAAGTGGGAGTACCCACTTGACAAGCATACGATAGCCCAATACGGTTCCATCGGGGTACGACCCTATACGGAAACTTTCCTCATGCAGGTTCGGATCTCAGGCTCTGATACCACACTGAGAATCTGGACCCTATAAGCAAATTAATCAAATCAAATTCAATTATGTATTTTATATTAAACTTATAATGAGTTTAGCTTGCCTTAAACACAAAATGACATAAACTGTTTTGGTTGGTTCGACCTTTACATTATATATCATTTTTAGTTAATTGTATTTATCCGATCCCACATACTCCAACAATTACAATCATTGATACTAAAAAATTTGATTCATTCATCTTTATTTTTTAATTCAGCATACTAAAAAACAAAAAAAAGAAAAAGAGACTAGCCGAAGTCATTTTGCATTTGAATAGGTGAGAGTCCACCGTCCAAATAAAAAAAACAAAAAGAGGAAGAAAAAGAAAGCCTAACTAAAAGAGATTAATAACAATAAGGCAAAACGGCAACCAACAAACGGCTTTTTATCCATTTTCCTGCACCAACTTTGTGTTTTAAGAAAGACTTGTTTTGGAAAAACGGTGTTACGGTGGGAACCGGGAACTCTGGTTCTCCTTGCTACTACAAACTCCTGCTAAAAAAAGAGTAGAAGAAAAGCCAAAACAGACATAAACAAATGGATGAAATGGAAATCATATAGGTGACAATCACCTACTAAATGTCCTGTACAGGTTAGCCAATTTAGCAGTAGGTGCCATTTAGCAGGTGCTTATGACTTTCATGCATTTGTTTATACTTGTTAGATCAAAATATTGACTTTGAATATCTAGAAAATGCTAACAATTTTTTAAAATAAAATCATGTCCAAAATAATAAATTTTGAAAGTAATTTTTTATTTGATTTTCCTGATTTTAGAGTTTGGTCTTTATTAAATGTCATATATGAGGTTTCAATTTAATAAAATGTCGGAAAAGAATACTTATTAAGACAATAATAAATTCGGCTAAAAAAGTTTCAATGCTATGCGTTGCAAGAGAAATTAGAAACACTAAAAGAAAAAGAAAACACTCTAAACACTAAAAAAGGAAACACCGAAAAAAAAGGAAACACAATGGAACACGAAATAGAGCAAACCATTGAACCATTAAGATGGCGATTGGTGACGGCAACTGACGACGACAGCTATAACAATGACAATAAATACGACATACACGGTATATATGGTGAATATATATATAGTGTGTTAGTAAATGTGGTGTGCATATATATATATTGCATCAATAAATACTGTAAAATCAATTAAATAAATATATAGATATATACACCAATTAATACATTGGATCAAATCAAATAAATACAGTGTATACATACATATTGTATTAATAAATAATGTAGAATTAATTAAATGCAAAATGGATATATGTACACTAATAGATTACACATTGAATTTCAGGCAATAGATGCAGATATCAATTCTCCCGAGAGGCCACAATAGAAAATTAATACAAAAATAAACACTAACATATTAAAACGCTCAAATACTAATAAGTTAATGTTAGCAATAAAAAAGGGCACAATAATAAAAGTATATTATAAATAACAATATTTTAAACTGACATTTAGTACGATATCTATTGTTTTAATACTTGCCCGAGGTACCCAAACCCACATTGTTTTAACGAGCGCATTTCCGTTTTAATGGTGCACAATAACCCGACACTGCTCGCCTTCTGAGGCAAAGGCTGGCCTTACGTTGCGGATGATCAAACCCATTACCTAGGACATATTGATTAACCCTACAAGTGCTTTTGTCACTGAACTACTCCGTTAGAGTTAGAGTTTACCTTTATTAATCAGTTGTTAGAGGATATTTTTATTACATGGAAAAGTATTTTATTGTTAAAGGTAAAAATTTTTAAAATTTCCAAAAAAAAAAGAAAAAGTAATAAAAAATAATTCCAAAAATAATATTATACCAACACCTCCTCAAACTTCTAAGATGATATGCTTCAATTTATTGAATTGAACATATAAATACATGATCTCAATCTAATAATTTTGGAAGTTTGTGACATTTAATATATAAAAATAAAAAATAATTTTAAAAAATTATAGTTGCACCTCCTCAAGCTTAAGGTGATAGGCTTAAATAGAAAATGATGCCTTATTTAAATCTAATAATTTTGGAAGTTTGTAACATTTCAACTACAGCTTGTACCAATTCAATGTAGTTGGCACCCACCCACTTAGGACTTACGACTTACGAATTAGGAGCTTGGAGTTGAAAAACACATCACCTTTGAATCCTGCCATATCATTTCAATTAGAAAACAATTTTCTAATTTGAGATTGACAATATTATGAGATGTATATCTTTTTATATATGGATAATGTCAATTTCCCCTGAATTTGAAAATAATATATAATTTATATAAAAATTAATATTTTATATAATTTATCCCCTAAATTTACATTTAAATAAAAAAACTCATTATTTAAAAAATCCAATTTTACAAAAATGAAATTTTAAATTTAAATCAAATAAAATTAAAAAATAATAGAATATTTTTATTAATTAAAAAAATATTAAAAATGAGCTTTTTGCTAATGCAAATTCAAGGAGTAAGCTTTTGCAAATTCATTCATTATTTTAAGCTTTTGCATTTCTTTAACTCTATTTAATTAGCCATTAGTTTTCTTTTACATTGAAAATTAGGAAGTCCCTTAATCCAGCAAGACATCTCCCCTCCACCTTTTTTTTTTTTTTTTAGAATTTGCCTATTATAATCTTATTTTATAAAAAGGACTTACCAACTATTAGATTATATTAAATTAAGTTGAATACATTAATAATAACTATATTTAATTTGAATACAATATTATAATCTAATGGTTATCTCTTATAGTACTTTTTTAAGAATCATATTTCATTCTCTTTTTTAGTAATTTAATAACATGAATTTTAAATTATTTTATTATTTTTATATTTAAATAATTTAATCTAACACACAGAAATTTATTTGAATGTTTAAAATACAATATTTAAATTTTATGTGCATTTGTTTTCTTTTCCATTCCAATTTTAAGGAAACCAAACAATTCCTAAAAAGTTATATACATGCATCCTTTTGAAGCTACCGACTGCAATTTCTTTTTCTTTTTTTATTCAGCACCTACTACAATTCTAATGCCACCAAACAGTTACAAAATAATTATAGGTAATGAAATAATATTCCACTATTTTTATTAGAAATAAAATATCAATTTTGAAAGAGGGATTAACAATCGACTCCTTGAGCATCTAACTAATTAAAGTCCAACCGTTAAATTGCTCTCCATTCGATATCATCGACAGAAATATAAACTGATGATCGGGATGGAAGTGGGGCGGATACCCACGAATTTTAAACTATCCATAATCGTATTCGTTTAAAATTTTACTGCTCTTATTCGTTTTCAAATCTGTTTAAATATCTATTTAAATATATGTATCTAAACTCGTTTAAAATTTTATTATTTGTATAGTCTCAAACCTGTTTAAATTACTCCTTAAACGGATAAGGTATCCGCACATTTTAAACTATCCAAACTATCCAAACCCGAACTTATTTAAAATGCATTTAAAGAAAACTATGTAGAGGAATAAGATACTTGTGGTTCCTGCATATTATTCTAATTGTAATAGATAGATGGTGCCAATGAACAAGCTTGAAATTTGCAATGACAATTTCAAATCGGTCCAGAAATTATAATGTATAATAATAACAATGATGATTATTATTAATCCAAGTAAAAGTAGATGATGATAGTATATTCAAATGAATCAATCACTTTGAATTATGAACTAAATGTGTTTAATACAAAATTGTTCGATCTGCAAGCTGAAAAACAACCTTCAATGTCAAGCTCGAGTATAAGCTCCCATCTTGCTCAAGCTACATAGCAGAGGGTAGCCGTCCTGTCTATAACCCCAGCCCTTTCATTACAAATATAAGTGTGTATATACTCGGTAATGCCAGTAACTATATATACATTCAGAAAAGGATATTCTATGAACTGTGCTCAGATGGAGCTGTCATCAATATATGAAGTTGAAGAACCGAATAAATTGGATTCGTACACTTCTTATCTCGGTTCCACCAAAAAAATTTGAATGTTAGGTGATCCTCTTTCTGTGATTCTTTAAAAACTAGTCACTTTTGATATCAAACTGCTTAGAAAGAGAAGATGCTGATTCAACTATCTCAGGAACATTATCGAGCAAGCGATTTACCTCATCTTCGAATATAGCCTTTGCTCGGTTACTCTTTCCTCCAACAATCACTGCTGTTCCATCTTGCAAAGCCCATACCTTTGATGACATAATAGAAGCGAGTGGAAATGAGACAAGTAATAACATTAAACACATTATTTCACAAGACTATAAGCATTCTGAATTGCGGAGCACTAGGATATAGACAGAAAATTAGCTATATTACTTTGTAGAGAAAATAGTATGCCAATCTCAATAAAAAGCCATTGGGTTAAGAGCCAATGGTCAAGTGCCTCTCCTCAAGGAAAAGGTCAATAGTTAAAACCCCGAAAATCATCCCAGTTTAAGAATTTTTGAGTTACTGAAAAAAACGATATAGACATAAGAGTATTCACCTGTGAGTGAGACAAGTAACTGATGCAAGTTGTGAGCATTAGAAAACCAAATCCAGCATACACAACAGGCACCCCTGGATCAGTCTGAGTAAAGACAAGGTTTAGTGCTTTGCAGATTATTATGGAATAGAAATTATAGTAGTTGCAAAAGTTTTTTGTCTTCACCTTCAGTTCAAGACCAGTACTTCCTATTGCATCTTCAATGATAATTCTTGTTCCATCTATTTCAATTGGAAGCTTAGAATTAGGTCGTCGAACTCCAACAAATTTTCCTTCTTGATCATATAGGACAATGGATTGCAGATCACGGGCAAGCATTGATCTAAAAATTCATTATATAAAAGAACAGAAATCAAGATGATGTTTGAGGGGAAAACTAACATAAAAGGTAAAGAGCATTAAGTATCAACTGCTAACCATGCCCTACAAAAAGAACATCCATCAATTGAGTCTTTATCTTGATCATAAAATCTCTACTACCTTCAGTTAACTACTTGGAAATTGTTGCAGGAAAACCTAAAATTCATATTCTTAGTGATAACAAAATGCTCTCTTGGAACCAGAAGCAGAGTTTGGTTATATGGATAAATGAAAGGAAGTGATTAACTCTATAGGCCAGCTATGAGTAGTTAAAGACAAAGAAACAAGACGTGAAACTAAAATACATACATTCCTTTGACATTAGGAGAATTAACATCCCCAACTGGTAAGAAGGTTCCAAAAAGTTTCTTGTCACCATTGACCTTCAGAGGTGCCATAGCCAAATTGAAAGGTCCTTCATCATTTTTAAGTATCTGTAAGGCAGAAAAGCTCCAGTCTGTTTGGTATATTGTGATCCCACCATAGCGTAAAGGGTTGTTTACACTTATTGTTTTCCTCAACACCTCCTTTCCATCAAGATCAAACAGTGAAAGATCACTGTAAAATTGTGACACCTACAAAGAGAAGGAAAAGAAAAAGCATAGATATACGTATTAATGTCAAGGAAGCAGAAGTAGAGAGAGGAAAAAAAAAGGAAAATATTACTGAACTAGATATTGCATGCATAAAATTCATTTTTTTTTCCTAATCTACCATTTGATTAAAGAAGTCATCTAGTTTATATATTCCTTCGCACAGATACAAAAGACAATAAACATTCACCTCTCCACTATCATAGTATTCCATGTAGAATTTGTTGACATGAACCTCTGTATTGAAAGCTTCAGTTGGAGTGGAAAGAAACCCAGATGGACCCAGTACATCACCTACGACAAAATTCAACCCCTGTGGAACAGTGACTGAGCCTCTGAAGCTGCCAGCAGCAGTAAGAGTCCCCCCTGCCATTATAAGCAACATGGCTAAATGTACTCCAATAGGAGCAAACCGACCAGCCAGACCCTTGAATGCATATAGAGATGGTCCTTTCAGGAATACCTATAATAATCAAACCAAGCATGTGAGCATAAAATGTGCATATAAGATACTAGTTCATTACAAAGAAAATTATGACCTCATATCCAGCTCCCATCAGAATAACACCCAAATCTTGAATGGATGCGCTTGGCAAAGTGTCTGAATATTCCTGCTTACGAATAGCTTCAGACGAAAGCAAAAAATTCCACCTGCATAAATCAATTGGTAAACACCTGCATGTTCCCAACTCAAGAGAAATATTTATGCTGCAAAAAATTCAGACCTTCTTGCAACCTTAACCAGAGGGATTTGCGTTGTGTAAGTGCAAGCCATAAGAGATGTTCCCAGGAGAGCCAACATTCCCAAGAACACCGGAGATGAGAACATGTGATCAAATCCAAGGGTGAGAATCCATCTCCAAGTGAAAAATCCTAACACAGGATTCTCTTCGGGAAATTTTTGGAAATAGAATTCTGGAGTCTCACCTTGATCAATGAAAGTACCTGTAGAAGCATATGAACAATATAATTCAACAAAATAGCGTGAAGAACAATTCAAGAAGCAGGTCAAGGAAGAATACTATACATGTTATGAAGAATTGGAAGCCTCTACATAGAATAAGAACATGAAAATTAGTAAAAGAATTGAAAAGTCATTGCTTAATTAAGGAAACCTTTGATCTTGAACCCCAATTTTTGCAATGGTCTATGAGCAAATTCACCATTTGGAATGAAATTATGTTTAGTTCAAAAGGCAACCTTTGAATCAAAGGCTTTACAAATATGTTCTCAAAAAATTAATGAATGGTCCCCTAGAGACTCCAATTTTCTTCATTCTATCCAAGAGAATTAATTTCTTGACCATTCTATCTAAATTTTCTTGTCTTAATTGATCCTTTTAAGGGCATAGTAAGCCCTTTTTTTTAAGAGCTGTTCCCATGACTAGTCAAATTATGCTCAAGTGGACATGCTATATGCTGCAAATAATCTTAATGCAAAACATATATAAATCACCAAATAAAAACTATTAACAAAGAATTAACCTTATAAACACCAAAATCTGAACATACCTAGAGCCATTAGAGCAGCAATAACAAACATTTCTCCAATAGCCAAGGGCAAATTAGACAAAACGGCCAAAACCCTTCTAGGCAGCCTCTTCATGAAACCCAACGGTCCACCTCCACCTCCGCTACCTCCACTTCCTGCCTTCTCCGGAACCTTCCCATCCAAGTCCCCACTCTCCTCTGATACTGGCGGAGCTGAATTTGATAGTAGAATCTTTCCTGACACATTATTGTCTTTTTTCTTGATTTCTTTAGAAGTTTTCAGTTTGCAAGTTATGGTTAAAGAAAGAGTTTTTCTATGGCAAAGACTGTGAATTTGGGGCTTTAATTTGATGAAGGTGGAGTTAATAACAGGAGGTGATTTGAGAAAATGGGTTTTAAGAAGAAATGGGGTCGAGGGTTTAGTGGGGTTTAGAGTCTCCATTAATGGATTTTTTTGAAGGTGTTCGGTTTTCAGTTGATGATAAGTGTAACGACCATAGCAGTTGGCTTATCCAGTGAAAGAATACGTAGATTTTTATTTTATTATTTTATTTTTTTGAACTGAGAAATTTTATTATTGCGGTAGCTTTTCGTGAATTTTTGTAATTTGATCAACGACCACTTGACATGTCAATATTTTGTTTGGAAAACCTTTTAGAGCTTTGTAGGAAAAATAAAAAATTGAAAACAAAAAATTTAACTATAATCATTTGTGCTTCCTTTCAAAAAAAAAAAAAAAAACTACAATCATGTGCTAATCTAAGATGACAACTTCAGAATGCAATAATATTAAAGAAATTTAATAAAAAGAGAGGTAATACTCCTTTCTTAAATTATGAAATTACAGTACTTTATTTTTTTTCTTCTAAATTATAAATAACTTCTATTTTAAATATAATCTATATTTTCCAAATTATATTTATGGTTTTTAATAAATAATATATATTCCAACATAAATAATTTAATTGTAACTAAACAAAAATTAATATGATACATATTCATAAGAATACATAAAGGTTAAATTCCATAATATTATTTAGTTTATTCAAATAATTCTTTTACACCCCATCTATTAATAAGTCTTCAAATATGTTCAAAAATAATAATTGTAAAACATGTACATTTTTTTTATCCATCATAAAAAGAAATAAAAAAGACACCTTTTTTTTTTTAATAAAAGAAAGATATTTATTTAAAAAAAAAAAAAAAAAGGAAAAGAAAACAACTCCTTATCTTCTAGTTTTTCAAAATAACGACCACCCAAACGCCCTTTTGCAATTAGTTAACCTCCTCCCTCCAAAACCCATCCAAAGAAAAGCAAATGCTTCACTCTTTATCTCTGCAAGCTTTCTGTTCCTACACACCACCAACCCTAAAACCCCATCTCTCTCCCTCTTCAAAATCTCCCCTTTACATTAAATTCAATACAACTCACCATGAGAACCTTCGCTACCTCAAATCCATTGGTGTTATTGATTTCAACACTAAACCACACCAACTTCCATCTCCTGATGCCATAACCGAAATGCTCACCACCATAAATTTCTTCAAATCAAAAGGGTTTAAGGACACTGACTTCTCAAGACTCACTTCTATATATCCTAAGCTCTTTTCCGATAACTTTGACCGAACCGACATTGACCCAGTTTTCGAATTCTTGGCTACTGATTTACAAGCTTCACTTGAAGAATCTAGAGGTTTTATCCTTAATTGCCCTCAAATCCTCTTTTCTGATGTGGAATATTGTCTTAAGCCTACCCTTAACTACCTTAGACAATTAAAGATACAAAAAATCAATGTCCCAAGTAAATTAAATGCAAAAATTTTGAATACCCAAGTGGAGAAATTGCGTAAAAGGGTCAAATTTCTGAAGAGTTTAGGTTTTTCTCACAAGGAAGCAGAAACATTTTGTGCAAGAATTCCAGCTATATTTGGGTATAGTATTGAAAATAATTTGAGACCAAAAATTGAGTACTTACTAGTGCAGATGGAGAGAAGTACGGAGGAGTTGAAAGAATTTCCACAATATGTTGGATTTAGCTTGGAGAAAAGGATAATGCCTAGGCATTTACATTTGAAGCAGAGGAATGTTCAGATTAAGCTGAACAGAATGTTGATGTGGAGTGATCAAAGATTCTATGCAAAATGGAAATGACCATTTTGTATGCAATATCTAGGGTGAGTGTAAAAATACATCGCATTCTGTTCCATTCCATTTACCGATTTTCTTAGCAAAAGTTTTACTACCCATTGTTTTGCATCCAATGTAGAACTTCAACAAATAATGCAATTGTGCAGCAAAAAATATATCAATCAAATAAATTTCGGATTCATTTGTAGTTGCTTTCCTTTGTCTGCGAGGTATGATACACTTGCAGAATCTGATTTTAACTACTCGTTTCCTTTTTCCTCCCTTACAACTCAAGTTAGAAGTTTAGCACATTACCCGAAAGTTTCGGGCATGCCATGGACTGAGTTGTTTTCCAAATAATGGATTCACCTACAGCAAAATCAATGTTCTATTGTATATCGGCGACTGTGAATATCATGACTACCTGACTCGGTTTCCTGCACCTAATGAAGGACGAAGAAAATATTCAAGTTGTTAAGTTTCTTTTGAATCTCTTCAAGCTGTTGACCGTAATTACCAACCCTGGAAACGAGAAAAAATGAGGATGAGAATATAATTATCAACTCATTACTATAAAGAAATGAATTCTCAGTAATTTTCAGTCGTTAAAAGCCAAACGACTTGTTCATAAGTTGTTCAAGCATATTGAAAAAGATGGACAGTATTGCATCGAAATATTGCAAATGAACATCTCTCTTAAAGCAATTGTCTACTACATTTGTCATTTTAGGGTCCTATCCTTGTTAATGTCCAATGAGGGTGGTTAGTGATTTCATGTGTCCTCTTATGAATCTAATCCATTTCAAAAATTGCAGCACAATCCACAATAAAATGACAAAAGAAAATATTAACAAGGCACATTATTTACAAAGATTATTATTCCGATTGTAAACATCTATTGCACTGGAATGGAAAGCTGACATAATTGGACAAACATCATATGATGCTTTTAACATACATATAAGCAGTCAAGCAGGTATCGCTTATCTACCAAGTGTAGCATGCATTTCACAGTTAGTTTATTAAAGACACTTAGTTAAGAGGATCTAACCGATTCAATTCTGTTTTGCTAATAGTTCAATGTCAGCTCCAACTTCAGCAATCTTAGTTTCTCTAGAAGCCTTTGCTGTTTTGGCAATGTTCACAACATCGAAGTCCAATGCTATTTGTTTCACCAGACCATCAAGCATCTGCATTGGGAAAGAGAATAAAATATTTTACTGAACAACATATGAGGTAAGGTAAATCACAAGCAAAACTAAGAAATATGCAAAAATATATGTAACCAGTAGTGTATAGCCCAACAACAATAGTTCAAAGAATCTTTTTTTGTAACTGTTAATAAGAGGTCTTAATTGACTTCTTTTGTAAAATCTTAACATATTCTCGAAAAGCTGAAAAGAAGCTTTTTTAAGTCCATGACGCATCACCTCTTAGCTGATCAATATACATGAATATGCTGAGTGATGCATGCAGGTTCGATCAGGATTCTAAATAACAGAATGACGCCACCAAAGCAGGGGTTGCATGATCAACCAGCAGACAACTTAATATTTGAAGACCCAGAGGTTTTCAAACTTCATGCATCAGTGAAAATCAAATGTTTTGCTATCAAACAAGAGAAAAACAGCAAAGGATTCATTTAGAAAAAACTTTCCTACTTAATCTCTTGTAATATTTTATGAAGGAAAAGAAAAAATGCTGTTATGGTTATGTTAAGACATTATATAACAAACAGTAAAGTACTAATATGCGCTTTATAGATAGGGTTTATATGATACCAGTGATCCAATGGCAACTAAAGCTCGAAATTTTGAATCGATTTCTATACTTTCCTCTTCTGCAATCTGTGGAAAACCAAAGCCATAGAATCATATGACGGCTAAATCTATAATTAGTTCCTCTATTCCAAAAAATCACGCGGCATAAAATGACATATACAATCTCAAAGTATAAAACTGCAAAGAATATCCATTGTGAAATATTCGAAATAATCAAATAAGGCCATACCTCAAGAGCCGCTGAAAGAACTTGGGATTGACCTTCTTGATCCTTTTTTTCTACTAACAGCACAGCATAACTGTGAAGAATATATAAAGGCCCAAACGGGAAAGAAATCATTTCAATTAAAACTGGATGCAATATAACACCCTATATTGAATTGAAACACGTTTGAACACTGATGTGAATTATCATATTGGCAATCTGGAAAATTGTGAGCAGTTAAGAAAATACTTACTTGAGGATCATGGTAGAATAAGATAACTGCAAGTTCTTGTTTGGTGATGAATAACAACTTGAAAATGCATCAAGAATCTGCAAGATTAGTCAATTAATTATGAATCATTGCATTAAAATTGAAAAACTGCCATGCAAATGCAACATTCACTGACTATGATGAATTTCATGATTAATCGCAGATAGCCACAAATATAAATGCTGACAATGATCAGAATGACCAAACACAATGCAGTGAATGAAGAATCTTTGACATAAGAAAAAAGCATTATTTACCTCACCACGATGCCTTAGTAGCCAATTGTGATAGCCTGAATTCTTGAATAGATTGATTAGCACACGGATGCTGGTTAAAAGGTTTGAGGGTAGCGGAGAATTGGTTGTGACTCTCTTGATCACTTTTATTATTATATCTGACAGAACAAAAGGTCTACAGTATAAATTAAATCAAAAAATAAAAGTATCTCAACCATAACAAGGTCTTGTCATTAATTAGAAATGAATATGTTTGTGGAGTTATTTCCAGCTAGAACATAGAAAGCTGAGGTAATGAGCATCTCATCTGGCCTATCAAACAAATTCAGGGTTTCCATTAATAAATATGAATACTCCACATACAACTTACAAAAAGAAATTCAGGTGTTTTTTGTTGCAATCAAGTTTCAAACACACATTGGGAACATGTCACTTACCATTTTCATCTTCAACATGCTTGAGAACTAGACTCGCCCCATCTGGGTGTAAGACAATCATCCTCAGGATATCAATAACTGCAAAAATGGTGCAAAATCCCTAGGCGGGTGAATTTCATGAGGAGAAGCAGAATCCATTATCTAATTGACACCAATAAAACCAGATACAATAACCTTACATGAAAATTAAATGGAAGTCAATAAACAAAGCCTTTTACTTGAACAATACTATACATTAACTATTTGATTAACTGTATTTCTCCGAACATATAACTTAAGACTAAATATGCTCTTTCACCAGAATGAAAAATGGATTCATAGTAGAAAGCCAGAAACTTATCAGCTGTGTATTGGATAATCCTAGCTCAACACTGACAGCTACTGTTAATGCAACAGCAAAAGATACAATATACGCACAAAATTGTGATTAAGAAGACACAAATTAAGAGATAGAAAGCCTTAAAAATGCTGTCAGTGCGCACTGACCTGGAAATATCATTGCCACTGGCCAAGATATTAGTAATTTCAACAACAAAGATATGTCAGCATCTGCAAATTTGCTAGTATGATAATGTGAAGTGTCCTTCAAAATTTTAACAACTGCACCAATTCTGGAAATGTCAAGCTCTGACAAAGATGAGTTCTTTTGCTCCTTCAAAAACAAAGGAAGCAAGATTTTCAATAAAGTAATTATAAAAGTATGAGCCGCAGTGATTAATAGAAATTAACAGAAGTACAAGTGCAGAACATCATACTGGATCAGATAGAAGAGCGTTATTGAATTCAGTTATCTTCTTCAAGATTCCATCAAATTGTGCCACATCAAAAACTAGCATTCCTTTCTGGAAACAAAATTATCAAAGAAATGAGAACATTACCAATAAAATTTGAGGCATCCCATCTCAGCGTCATTAAAAATTTTGACCTTAATAAGGAAAAAGAAATAATCTGGAGAAAACTCTAATGCACCATGCTCATATTAGCTCCACCTGGGATCCTAAACTTTCATTTTTCATTTTTTTGTTACATCGGAAAATATATAGATCCTCATCTACTTGAATCAAGTTAGCAATTCTATGTTCTGCCTACCCTGCATAGTTCTTCCTATTTTCCTTTTAAAGTTCCAAGGCATAGTAACTAACCTCTCGGCAAATTTTCAAGAACATACAAGTTAATTCATAAAACTAATACCACTTAACTACAACAAATCTATCATTGAACTTAAACTTGATTATCATTGAACTTAAACTTGATTAAGGCTTCCCAAAGACATGGGAAATGCATTCATGTTTAAGTTGGGAAGTCCAGACAAAGAACTCAGCTTACAGAAAAGATAAACAAAATGCAAATATAGCATAAGTTACTCTATTAAATCCAGTTGACATGTATCAAAAACAAATGAACATTGTCACAATCCTTACATCAGCAGATATGCACCTCCTTATGTACCTTATTACAATTATATTCCATACAAGGAAAATATGCAAATGCATAGGATAACACAGAAAGAAAGGTTGATACATCCCAAAACTTTCTAAAAGGAGCTTTAAGGGCATACCTTTGGTATATGTTTGAAAGTAGGCTTTGATGAAACAGCTGTAGTATAAACAAGATTATATTAATTACCTATTAGAGCCATCTCATCCCTACACTACTTCAGCTAAATCCCAATGGCGGAGAAGCTAAGAAAAACTGGAAATCCGTTTTTTTTTTTCAGTCAATGGATGCATACCAGACAAGTTGGATGGCTGTCCAGGTACATAAGCACTTGCTGGATGTAAGAATGGGGACATCAATCATGTGAAGCCATGAAGGAACACAGTAATAACAAGAAACCTCAAAAACAAAACAACAGTCATATTATAGAACCAAAACAAAATAATACTTACAGCCGGTATAGGGATCACGGAAAGATGAATCAAGAGAAACACCCCTTTGTCCAGAATTTTGAAGTATGAACTCTACAATTTGTTGACGATAAGAAAGAGGAAGATTCTCTTTGAGAAGCCACTTATCAGCAGTTGCATATGGATTATCTGGAAATAATTCAGTCTGTGTTACCGATTTAATAAACAAAAAATTAAATACATAAATTATTTGCAGTAAGCAATCAAGAAAGTCATGCTCAAACATGCTAACAGATATTCTTTGAAAGTGAAAAAACATAGCAGGCATCAGAACCAAATATAGGTGCTTCATACATTCACTTTAAGTACATCACCTTCAATACTGCAGGTTGTATGCTAGATTTATAATAGAGTGGTCATGCTTTTGTTATTTGTTACCTTTTACATCCACCATCAGTTGTTCTTTTTTTGATAAGAAACAAAAACTTATAGAGAAAAAAAAAAAAAAAAAAAAAAAAAGGAGAGAACACCACTGGCAGAATAAGAACCTGCCGTTAATTGTTCTTCTCTGGTACACCAATTGGAGGTAGATAGCAAAGCAAACTAGAGCTTAGAATTTTGGTTAAATGCTAACTATATTTAGAGACGCTTCCTCTTTGATGAGTGATTTCCTTAATCTTTTTCTCCTTTCCAAGAACTAAAACCAGAAAAATAACACAACTGCAAAAGGAAACTGGACCTACCTTGAAGTCACAAGCATCAAAAAAAGAAAAAGGACAAAACGGTACCTGATCTGTTGTAAGGCAACTTACGAATAGGTTCACCATCTCCAATATCAACATCAAATACTGAGATAACAAAAGTGAAATCCATCAACATTGATGTAAATATAGATGAGAAACAGTCAATACATACACATATTTTAAGGTAAATGTTGTTTCAAGTAGCCAAATGTAAAGCACTAACCATAATCATATTCGATTCCATCAAGAACAGGTCGCTTCATGCCATCATCTGGACCATCAACAACTTCACCAATCTGATAATGGAAGAAAGAGAACCATAATATGAGCAATCACACAAAATTCTCAAAAATAAGAACAAGGAAATGAAAGAATATGAAATCCAAATCCATTAAAAAGAGAATAAACCAAATTAATCTACAAACACATCTCTAGCATTTTCTTTGCTACATCAAGGTCACAAACTTCTACTCCAATATGCATGCATCCAAAATGAAAGAAGCTTCCTTCACAGTCTTAACAAGGGCATCCTTAAAAACATGAGAGAGAGTTCCCAGAGATGGAACAACAGACAGCAAATATTGCAGCAACAATCATAGAAGTTAATTTGATTACCATGCTAGATAGCGAATATGTAAATAAACATGGAAATGAAAGAATGTCCACAGCCACTGAGAATAAAATTGAAGACAAAGAAATTGAAAGATAATACTATTGAACTAAGTATTACCTTATCCCACTTCTGTTCTCTCAAATTCCATGAATATGCTACACCATTATCTCCTTCTCTAACAACTTTAGTCTGACCGTCAGTGGTTCCTGATAAAAAGATAATTAGAATATATCAAATAGTTAGTTACTCATAACAAAAATAAGGAAGAAAATTCCACACCTATCACTCACAGTGGAACACGGAACTCAGGATACTCAGGTGGAATTATCTTGCAAGCAGTATTAATTTACATATTGATTACATAAGTACCATTTTGTGATACTATAGTTCTTGTAACCAAACTTGTTAGTTCTACTCACCAATATTCATCAGCCACAGATAATAGCTTCACTATCTCAATAACAGAAAATTATGGATAATTGTTATGTCCTTAAATTAAGCTAAATATTTGCAGAGAAGGGTCCAATTAAAATCACACCTGGAATCCGTAAAGCCTCTAGCCCTGGTAAATCTTCCAATTTCAGTCCTCCAACCCTCTTCCTGATTCAAATCAAACACAAATTGCATCAGATGCTAACAAGAATTAGAGGAAAGAAGCACATGCCATAAATTTGTATATGACAAACTGCCATAAATCAAGAAATTAAGACTGAGGTAAGACAAGGGTTTGTACTTAAATCAATAAGACCATATAATGCAACAATAAACAAACTACACGCATAAATACATATATCATATACATATACTATGGATGTGTGACACCTAATATATGCAGCAAACATTAGCAAAGAATAAAAATTAAAAATACTTATTTGACTTATCCTGATTGACAATAAATTGCGGATTACAAGCCACAGATTCATAGGTATCATAACATACTGACTAAATGATCATACCTGCTTAACTTGTATTGAGAGAGTAGAGAAATATAGGATTCAAGATCTAGAGGATCAGCAATCCTGTCCTGATGTGATGTCCAGATACGTACAACTCCATCTGAACATGCTGTCACAATGTCCCCATTTTCTAAAAATTTGGCATCCCAAACACAACCAGGATGCTCTATGCTCTGAATGCAAGCTCCATCTGTACCATGGAATGATTCATTTTATTGTGATAACCACCTCAAGCACTGAAGGTTACAAACAAATTGAATAACCAGAGGCAAGAAGCAACAACCTTTCCATATCTTGGCTGAACAATCTTCACTGCCACTGACAATAAGCCCAGACACATGTGAATTGACTGAATAGACAATGGAAGTATGACCAACCATCTCCATCAATACTTCGCCAGTTAATGCCCATAACCGGATTGAACTGTAGCGATAAAATAAGAGAAAAACTATTAAAACCTACATACAAGAAAAATAAGGGCAATGTAGAATTTATTCAACATAAAAATGCAGAAACCCTGGATCTCTCCCCCCCCCCCCCCTCTTCCTCTCTTCTTTCTCCCCTTTGTTAGGTTTTGATTATAGCCTCTCAGAACAACATTAAATAACCTTAATAAGTAAGCTAGCTGGCACCAGAAAAATATCTATTGGACAAACTGCTGCATTTGGCATTTAAGAGAAGAACTATATGAGGAGGTAACCTAAAAGCCTCCTCATCTATAATTCAGCAAGGAAATGGAAGCAAATAACTAACCCATCATGTGATGCAGAAAGAACACCCAAACCATGCATTTCTGCTAAACCTCGAACAGTATCTGCAGAATTCTTAAAGTTTATTAGAAAATATAAGCATACAAGCCCACAACCTACATATTTCTCAGTACAGATTAAGTGTGAAGGCCAGCAAGTGATATCGCAATTATCTTTGTCAGTGAGACATAAAGTTCTACAAAAAAATGAAAACTTGTCCAAGTAAAATTCAGTATCCACACACCCAGAGAGAGACATGTGTAGCCTCAATTTAACAAGCTAGCCTCTAGTGTTGACCAAGATCTCCTGATAAACATAAACTTAGAAGCACTTTCATTTTTTAAGTTTTAGAGTGAATGAATCATCATCCAATGCATAGTAATCCAACTTCTAGTAAGCATTACCAATATCATCATTTTGCAGTTTTCACACAAGTATTGCCACAAGTAATATTTAATATCAACAAAAAGATATATAATCCCCATTGACGTTGATTGAAACACATCATAACATGCATTTATATGATCTAATATGTTCAAACACAAAAGCTAACATAGAGAGAAAGAGAGTGAAAGGAACTTTCAAATATATATATATAAGAGAAAATAAAAACAACAAAAAACTAAGACTATCTCATCTTATTAAGAACTGCAAGATATCCTGTCACGCCCTAAGCACTAGAAAATAGAGTTATTAAAATCATTAACCTCATCATAATAATTTCAAACAAAATCATGCCCATGCTTTAGCCACCCCTTGCAATTGGCAATGTAAAAGATTGTCAGTTGTCACACAAATAGATGAACTGTAATGCCAATATCTTACTGGAAGATCATTTCAAGATAATACACTTTGCAGGATAGATGATTGTCACACAAATAAACAAAAGAACTGTCCAATTTCTTATCTGAATATTTCACGATTATAATTATAAAGAAATACACATTGAAGCAGTAACATGGTATATTTGGAAGAAAAGCAGAAAAAAAAATATAACCTGAATGCCCTACAAAAGTGTGTACACATGTCTTTCCTCTCCAAAGTTTTAAAGTCGTGTCACTTGAACCTGCATGTTGGTAGAAAGCAGAATCAACATTGTGGGTTCACATGCAACAACAACATATCTATGTATTTGGATGATCATGTGAAGATAGTTGAGAGAAAATGGGAAAAAGAACAACATATTAACCACTTGCGCGCGGTTGAACACAAATCAATAATTTCAATTTTAATGCCAAAAAGGAAAGAAAGGGAAATCTGTCTGAGGGCTCAGGGATGGCAAGGGTGGGAAAAAGGAAATCTGAGCAGGATGAAGAGGCTGCACCACTTTCCAGGACGCCTAGTGACACATCTCTAAAGGAACAATGCTAATCTCAGCAAAGAATGTTTATTACATGTTCAGTTTTCATCTCATGAAAAAAACATTAAAATCAATATCAACCAGAACAAAGTGATAGAAGTCATTTGCTGCATAATGTGCCTTAGAAGATACGGTAGCTAGATTTTAATAATTATCCTAAAGGGGATAAGTTCATCAGACTTAAACCATAAATGGGCAACAAGCAGAAACCTGTACCTGTAACAAGCTCGCCTGATTGCAGCTTTATTACTGCCTGGATAGCTGATTTATGAGCCTCCCAGGACTCAATCTCTTGGCCCTTCCTCCATCGTCTCAAAGTACTTCATAAAGAAAGCCAAGCAGAAAGATGCCACATATTAAGTAAGAGCAGTAGAATAGTCAAAATTTTCAAACTAGTGAAACCAGGTGTCTCAACAAAAGTGAAAGATCTTTTAACAGTTGGCAGAGTTTAATTAGCAAAGAACAATTCATTTTTCACATAAAACTAAAATAAGCAAGTCCAATATGAGCAGGTAATGGATGTTCTACTTCGATGATTGAACAGAGACTGCCTGAGCATTTATTTTAATCGCTTAACCCATATGGACCTCAAATCTACTAGTATGGGCATGAGGAAGAGGTATTTGACTCTCAGGAATAGTGCTGTATTGCTGTTGGCTTTTCTGTACAAAGAGCAACAAAATGATGCAATGCTGCATGTCACAGAACTGAAATGAACATAGGGATAGAAATATCCAGGGATGTTGGAGTTAGAGTATAGGAAAAAAAAAACAAAAAACAAAAAAATTTGCACGTATACCAAATCATTCCAAAATGGACTCTTTTATCTTAACCCTAAAGTATTAGTTGTAGTGGTATCCATTTTGTCAAAATTGAAATGAAATATAACCAATTATACCAGTCATTTTTTCCAACTACTAATCTCCAATTCAACTCTACTCTACCATAGCTTTTTATTGATCTCCTCAATTACAAAACATAATGGTGAAATTTTGAACAAATGGATACAACTGCAACTATTTCTTAAAAGTTAGGCTATAACAATCTATTTAGAGAGGTTTGGGAACAATCCATTTTTCCAAAAAGATTTAGGATATTTTGATCATTAGGCCTAGAATTTATCGATCCTACTGACACTTAAGTGCTGCTAGGCTTCCCACACATTAATTAACTCTCTTAGAGATTCTCAGACAAGAATTCAACTGCTTATAATTGCCTATATCCAACTAAATTTGTTTTATTTGTAGAGGTGCCTCAAGTTTAACCAGTCCTCTCCCTTATTTTGATATGCAAAACTTTATTCCTTCTAAATAAATCTTAAGCTTTTTAACATAAGCCATGAATAAAATGACAAAGAAAATGGTAAAAGTCTATATTTCTGTTTAATAAATAGATCTTCCCAATACTAGCTATCTCTTACACTCTTCTTCAGATTGTCCAACAGACCCTTTTAATGTTTTTTTCTCCTCTTAAATTATCCACAAGCCCCATTTTAATGTTTGCAATGTTCAAGTGCCTCAAAATTTTCAATAGCCAAATCCATATGCTTGCATTATGTATGTGCAGCCAAAAGTTCCAGTATTCATATATAAGAAATAAACTATCAAATACTGATTGTATGAATTACAGGAAATCCCAAAACAATTAACAAATTAAAACCAGGAAGTTCGAAATGAAAAATGGCACGCGACAAATGAGCTTACCTATCAACAGAAGATGATAAGATGTCCCCATCATCCAATGCAATGCCAGTGACTTGCAATTGATGGCCCCTTAGTGTCTGCACCTTCTCTCCATTACTCAAGTTCCAAACCAAGACCAGTGTGTCCATGCCACCAGACACAATCCCACCTTCAGGGTACTCTTCATTTGGTGGAATCCAAGCCAATGGTCCTACAAAACTCGAATGCCCCAACAAAATTTTTGACGAAGCATACTTGTCCTTGTCTGATGGATCAAGAGACCAAAACCTCACAGTCCGGTCCCTCGAAGAAGTTGCAATACCAGCATTGCCACATACACATATACCACGAACCTAATATTCAAACAATGCAAGTGTATTTCAAACAAATAGTAGTATAATTTGAGTATATATGCACAACATCAACAGTCATAGAAATGAACTCTTTATCCTGAATTTCCATATGCTTCTATTACCATACACACAACTTTCAGCCAACAGTATCAAAATTCATGCAATAATTATAAATATATATGTGGATATCAATTCAAATGTCGGCATCAAATCGGCAAAAGCTTATTAACTAGAAGAACAATTATCTTCATCACAACTCTTAAGCTACTCAAAATCCACGTTGCCTTGAACTTTTATAGGTTACTAACATGTAATTAAATTTCTGTATTCCTTGACATTATTTGTTTCCATTATAAATTTTGATAGCATTTGATTTCATAAGTATAAGCAAAGTAAATTTGCAAAAATTGAAACAGAAATGATTAGTAGGTGAAGAAAACAATTACAGACTAGAAATGCGAAGAAAATTTTGCAGAAGAAAAACGGAAAATAACAGGAAGTGGAAATCTTACGTCGTCTTCGTGGCCTCGAAGTTCACAGCTCAATTTGTACTCTCTGAAATCAATCTCCATGTCCATAACTGCAAATCTCTTATCGATAGAAGAAAGAGAGAGAGTTTATACAGATAAGAGTTTAAGAAGTAAAGAGAAGTGGATTGCGATCGGAAGAATCAAAAGAGCAACTGCTTCCTGACTTCGTTGCCAAGTTTTTTCTTTGTAAAATTCACTGGCAGCACCAACCCTTCGACTTGGAGGTGCTTTTGTAATTCTGGGTTTTTTCAGATGATTTTCGTAATTTACAGCATTAAGCCCCTGGCATAATTACGGATCAGCATACTATTTTACAAATATTATAATCTGACCAACAATAATAATTTATAATGTTATTTCTGCCTCTTATATGTTTAGACCGTTCTTAATCGACTTTGATTTTATGTAATCTGTATTTAAAAATTGTAACTGCATTAGTATACTGAAATTACAGTACTATCCTTCTAAAAAAATTTTTAGCACTCCCTAAGTGCAGATTTTAATATAATCCTTTGTCAATAGTATGTAATGGAAAGAAAAAAAAAGCTTTATTCGTCCATTGATGGATACACTTTTATATTCAGGAATTAAGAAAAAATTAATAATTATTTTAGTTAGAAATTTAAATTTACATATATTTATTTTATTATACCCATATTTTAATATGAGATATAATTATTAATCTATCATTGACTTTTTATGTCGATCAATTTTAATTAATTATCTAAAATTGGTTGATATGCATTGAAAATGACTAAACTTACTAAATATTCACATTTTCAATTTTCAAAATGATCTATTATTTTCAAAAAAAATTTCAAAATGATTTATAATAAATAATGGCATTGGAAAAAAAATAATTGATAAAAAAAGTTATTTTTAACAAGTAACATTATATATGGAGATAATAGAGATTTAATACACTCGTTCTGTCTCATAATTTATGTCTTGATTTGGCTTGCAAATAGATTTAAAAACACTTAATTAATATAGTTAAACTATATAATTGTTGCTTCTCATATATATATATATATATATATATATATATATATATATCCTTATGTCAATATCTATAAAAATTAAATGATCCATTATAAATTGTCCTTTAAATTAATCAAAATATAATCAAATATTTGATTAATTATAGTTTTATTTTATTAGAAGATTAAAGGTTAATATGTTAATTTATTTATATCAAAATTTAATTAACAATAATGTAGCAGTGTCACTATTATATTTATTGACAAATAAGCATAAGAAAATAGTAAACTTCAAATATTATTTATTTCTAATAAAGAAAATATGAAAACAATATGGAACAGAAAAAAAATAAAAGTGGAAAAAAATTATGCGATGGAGTGCTTTTTTTTCCTTAAACAATAGCATTTAAAAAAAAATTAATTGACTTATTGTATGATTGTAGACAATAAATTTACTAATCAAATATACTACCATTTTTTTTTCTAATTATGTTTTCCATTTTCAAAATTTACAACCTGATAGAAATTAAAAAATACAAAATAAAAGATTTTCCATAAATCAACACCACCTTATGATCTAAGAATTTGAAAAACTATAAGTTTATTTAATTTGTAAGAATAATAAAATTTGAAAATTATCAGCAGTATTATATATATATATATTATTTTGTAAAATTAAATTTACTGAAAAGTTAAAGTTGTGTAAATAATAAATAAAATATTTTTTATTTATTAAAAGGTTTGATTGGTCGAAATATTACTCCGACTTACACAACAGGGTGGCTCTCTTTTAACTCACCAAATTAGTGAACTTATGATCGAGATAATTTGAACTCGAAAACTCTTATTCATTTCACGAGTGAGTAGATCAAATCATAAATAATTTATTTATTTCATGAATTTTAATCAAAATTCTTATCTATTTTCATTAATTGATAAATTATTGATGTGTCATTGAAACATTTGATTTTTTCATTTAAAAAATATAATTTTTATCGTTGATTGGGAAATTAAAGGGTAAGCTTAACATAAAAAAAAATACTCAGCGACTTTACTAAATAATAGAAATATGATAACAATTTCAAACAAAATTAAGGGAAAAAATGAAAAAAAATATTTGAGCAATAAAGTAACGATAAATAAACAGGAATAAAAAATGCTGTTTCTTAAGTAACAACTCCTGAGAACAAAACAATAGTAAAGGTTCCAGACTCTTTCAAAAAAAAAAAAAAAAAAAAACAATGGTAAAGGTAGTGGCAATTCGTAATTTCAAGCACTTGAAGGTCTCCTTTGCTTATTGTCACCGGCTCTAAAATCTTCGCCTGGCATCCACATTCCATTGCAACAACAGAGTATAGACTCTGCATTTTACAGCGCAAGCTCAGGTCACCAACTTCCTCGGCGACGCCTTTTTTCACCATTAGAATTATCTATAGAAGGTAATTTAAATGCAGGTTTCTTCTTCCAGTTCTTCGTATAACTAACATATCATATGCTTGTTTCCCGAGAAATTAAAGAAATTACAAATATGAATCCTATAACTTCACATCATTCAACTCACAGCTAATAACAATACCATTGTACTCTGTATTTGCTTTTTCGAATTGATCTCTTCAAGTTTTAGAGCTCAAAATGTTGTTGTTAGGTTATAGTTTGATATGAAGCTCACTCTTGCTTTGATTTCCCTTTTTTGCTCTGCAGCCAGACTAAGATTTTTATGGCATTTTACCATTTTGACCTTTACTTGAGGCAATGTGTTTAAGATCCACGGATTTGTCATCTTGTAATGTGCAGATACTATATTTTATTTATAAACTATGTTTTGCTGAATATTTTGATCTGGAATATGCTTAACATGAGAGTGGAATTTTTTTGTTGGCAGCTTGTACTGAACTTCCTCGCATTGTATTTTATATTTGGAAATGGCGATTTAACTATAAGTTGCAACTAACTTCTTTAATTATAAAAAAAGTTTAGTCCCATTTTCCTAAATGCCTTTTTAAATCCAAATGAAAACTGAATGCTTAATTTATCATTATTCTACAATTTTGTCAAAATAAGTTCAATTTAATTTTCATCTGCGCAAGATCTTATTTATAATATGCTGTTCTTGCAGTGAGATACCTTGAGGAGACAAAGAAATTTTGTGAACTAATTTATTCTTAGACATGGTTTTTGAAGTTATTAAAGCATAATCTACGCTGTTAAGAGCATTAATGTTATGCCTATTATTTCTGTCCTGTCAACTTATAATCAATATTCCTACCTTTCTTTGACTGTTTATTCAATTTGTTAAGTTTGTTATGAAGTCCCTAAATATATTCCTGATTTCAGTTGGCACAGTTAGATTATGTCCTCTTCTACTGATACATGCATATATCATGCCAATTTGTTGCTACATTGATCAATAATTGTTATTTTCACCTTTTTTGCTTTTATCCCAGTGAACCACTGCCAGGCATTTGATGACTTGGAGTCTTGGAGATGACATACAAAGTTAAGATTATGCTCCATTGAGTAGCATTCTTGAACTTGAAGCTTTGGCAAGTTGTGTTAGACTAGGAACTTGTTAGGTGAGATTTGAGGAGGTAAGTATCTAAGATATTGAATCTACATTTGAACGGACATTAAAATCTGGTTTATGAATATATGGAAGTTCGAGGGGCTGTATATTCTGGGAATGAAACAGTTGATCGTGCTTTGACTCCGCTAAAATTGATCAGGGGTATTGTGTGTTTAGTCGTGTTGGTTGTAACAGCATTTATGATGCTAGTATATTTTGGCTTTTTGAGTGCTGTTATACTGAGACTTTTCAGCATACATTATAGCAGGAAAGCAACATCTTTTTTCTTTGGTGCTTGGCTAGCTTTATGGCCTTTCCTCTTTGAAAAGATAAATAAGACCAAAGTCATTTTTTCTGGTGAAACTGTTCCTGCAAAGGAACGTGTTTTGCTTATTGCAAACCACAGAACTGAGGTTGATTGGATGTACTTGTGGGACCTTGCATGGAGGAAAGGTTGTTTGGGATACATAAAGTATGTCCTCAAGAGCAGTTTGATGAAATTACCTGTGTTTGGTTGGGGATTCCACATTTTGGAGTTCATCTCAGTAGAGAGGAGGTGGGAGGTTGACGCATCAAACATGCACCAAATGCTTTCAAGTTTTAGGGATCGCCAAGATCCCCTCTGGCTTGCTCTCTTCCCTGAAGGAACGGATTTCACGTAATGACTTTCTTCTTAATATTGCTTTTCTTCCTTCTTTTTGGAAAGCTCCAAGTTTTCCATCAATTTTAAAGTTATTAACAAGTAGCATAACATTTTCAAAAATAATTCCTATTTTTATCAATTATTCTGAAAATCTTTTTATACCAGAATGAAATTTTCTCAACCTTTGTTATATTTCTTACATCAGGGTTTCCATTTTTTTTCCCTTGTTTTTTGTTTTGCAGTGAGCAGAAGTGCATTCGGAGTCAAAGATATGCAGCTGAAAATAACTTGCCAGTCCTGAAAAATGTGTTGGTCCCAAAAACCAAGGGCTTCTATGCCTGCTTGGAAGATCTGAAGGGCTCTTTGGATGCAGGTTGTTTCTCTTTCTTTGGTTCTTTCTGCTTGATGCTATTATCAGAATGACTGCTCTTTTATGCTTTGAAAGTTTGAAACTACCCTTACAGTACACGGATAGTTGAATAGTAACAAAAAATTTCACTTGATCAAGAAATAAATGAAATCACATTTTCTAATCAGGAATATACAATGTTGCTAAGATATTTTCTTTATCAATCCTCAATGATCAATTAACTTTGTCCTCTTGCATGCAAGACTTGCCTGAATCTGAAGTGTGTCTCATTTAATGCATTATGGTAGGAGTGGGAGCTTACAGGAAGAAGCTCCCTTTGTGTTGTGCACTAGTGAAATGAAAACAGAAAGAAAGAAAAAATAACTGAGCTCAAACACAAGAAGCATGAAACCATAAATGTCAGACATGAGGTCCATTTTTTTTCCTCCAATAAGAAAAAAGGCTGGAGAAACGATGAGCTATTTGATTACTGATTTCTCTGTTTGACCTGTTTGGTTGAACAGATGGTCACTGATGAGGTTTCGAAATTACAATGCTTGAATTTGCTTTGAACATCTTTTTCTCAATTTGCATAATTTATTCATTGCAGTTTATGATTTGACCATTGGTTACAAACCACGGTGCCCAACTTTATTAGACAATGTTTTTGGCGTGAACCCCTCTGAAGTTCATATTCATGTTAGGCGCATAGCTCTTGATGAAATCCCACATTCTGAAAAAGAAGTTGCTGCTTGGTTGATGAAGACATTCCAACTAAAGGACCAATTACTTACAAATTTCTATTCCCAAGGCCATTTCCCTCATCAAGGTACAGAAGGTGACCTCTCAACAGTGAAGTGCTTTGTAAATTTTGTGGCAGTAATACTTTTGATTGGCACATGTATGTTTTTCACTTTTTTCTCATCAATTTGGTTCAAGATTTATGTATCTTTAGTATGTTGTTATTTGGCATCTGCAACCTATTTCAACGTTCGTCCAATGCCACTTCTTAGCTTTCTGAAAACTGTTGCTAGGTTTTAAACCTCTCAATGCAGCAAAAAGAATTTCTCCCAGGTGAATTCTATAGAGCCCATAATTTAAGTTTCTTTGCCTGCTAGAGATATGCTGTTGCTTCGTCAAACTAATTAGCAACTTTTGAAGTTTCTGGCATCTTAGAAGACTCATACCTGTTTAATGGCTTATATTTCATATATCAACTGTCTATGCTATTGTAAGACTTACTACCTATATGTATAATTAAACATGTCAACCTGTTGCAGACGAAGTATCTTTAAACCTTTGATATCCATAGATTATATGCACACGCACACAGCACAGACAGGGACAAAGCTGGTTTGTGCAAGGCAATGTTAATGTTGATTGGGTTTCATCTCATTTCTAATTTGCTTCATTTATGTTTGAAATATGTATTGTCATGAATTCTGGCTTTCTAGGTTCTTGCTAATGATGCAATGGATACCTACTATATAAGTTATGGTCTCACTTGGCAGAACAAGTTTGTGCATAAAAGATGTTGAATTGTGCTCCAGTTTGTCGTGCTAATCCATCTTTTCTTTTTCTTTGAAGAAACGCACACTCACACACACGAGACAGGACAGGATACACTGTTTATCAAAACCATGACAATTTGGACACAACATGCTAACCTATATATCTTATACACAGGCAATTGTGCTAATCCATCTTGAACTGCTACATTACTTAGCTTTCTTTCTTCGCTCTGTCTCGTCACTATGGATCATTCTTTTCAATTATGTCCTGTTTTTGGAGTCTAAACCCTTTCTTTTTCCCTAGTCCCCATTCTTACCATTTTGGTTCTTATGTACATACATGCGGTGCAGCAAAAGAAAATGAAAAGCTAAATAAAAGAAAGAGATCATTTTGTCTTTTATTTTGTTCTTTCTGGTGCCACTGGGGCTGTTCAAGGTGAGGACCTTGATTCATAATTATATGTTTTATGATTCATCAGATCCTACTGCTTGCTTAGTCTGGAGTTTATCTGAAAGCAGGTGACTGCTTAAGCCATGCACAAGCACCGGCAGCAGAGGATATTATATATATATCTGAATCACAGCTCACCATATAAAACATGCATGTGATTTCATGACTAAAGAATTTACCTTGCTTACTGGTTGCCATTTTTTGTAGACTTGTATTCAAAACATAGGCTTTCTTTCTCCATTTTTTTACAGGAGTTCTTCATTCTTGGTTAGGAGTTCATTCCTACTCTTGTTCATCCATATATGACGATTTTGGATTTTCTCATATAACTCTGTTTTTGGCTTTTTGATTACTCCTATTTTTGGAAGTCTAGCAACAAATTAGCATCAGTTTGTTAAATGGATTTCTTTTTTCATTATTTGATACGATCTGGTTATTATCGTTTTTATGGAATAAAAAAAGATTTGGATAAAGCAACTCATAAAACGAATTTTATTTACGTTGAAATTTTAATTAGTGACTATAGACAAATAAACGTCCGGTACTATATGTATTCTTAAGAATAAAATATTAAGGATAAAGTTATTTTTGGTGTTTGAACTTTTATTTTGTTTTCTATTTTCGTGTCATGAAAGGAATTTGTTAGTGAAATAAATATATAATATTTAACTAAATGCCTTCTTATCAACAAACACATCTAAAAATAAAATT
>NC_143161.1:5609206-5634488 GCF_041381405.1 Jatropha curcas
TAGAAAAGACTTTCTTGATGAATGAAGGTTATTTTATTTTTATTAAGGATTATAAAAGGACTGTTATAATTTCTGTGTCCATTGCAACCACAGTATATCGATTATGATGGAGAAATTGCAGATGAGTGTGATCTATATTTCTTTTGCACGTTACCTTTTTAAAGTTGATGTTGATGTTGATGTGGTGCAAGAGAAATGATATTATATATATATATATATATATATATATATATATATATACACACATATGTATACACATATATATATATATACATATGTGTATACATATTTTTTATATTTAATCCAGAAGTATCCTTTTAACATGTTTCTGCTGGAGTGTATTAGTCTCTATTGCTTTGCATGTGAGAAGCATCCATGATTGCAGCAAGGGTTTAGGTTTTTAATTGTTTACCGAATATATCAGTGGTTTGATAGAATTGTATTGGTAAAAAACTGTTTTGCAGTTTACTGAATGATCATGTAAATCATTTTTTCTCGCATGGCAGTCCTTTGTTTGCTGTTGGAGAGTTTACTTGGCAAATATGATGCAGTATTGTGGCTGCTTTTTCTCATTTCCTACTGCATTTCTGTTTTCTGTGCAATTTTTGCTAAAAGTCTATTCATTATGAAGTCCAATAATGCAAGTTGGAGAATTCATGATCGGTAAGCATCCGGTTGTCATCTGCTCTTGTCCCCTTTACAAGAGCTTTTGGTGCTCTAAATCTTTTATTCATGAAGACAAATATGAAATTCATTCACTCAAGCTAACCTTATAAGCAACACTGATATTTCAAATTAAGTCAAAATTAGGCTTCTTCTTTTAATTACTTATAATTTGATAACACAACTATAATGCAGTCCTATTATACCATTTCCATACTTTAAAGAACCATTTATTTAAAATCTACAGAAATTCTGTCCGGAGAATCCCATTTATGCTCTTGACTACTTACCGAACCTGCAACTTTTTTGAACTTGGACAAAATAATTGCTTTTTTATTTGGAGCATCCGAACTAACCACTATAATCATTTGGAAGATGTTGTATCTTTACTAATGTGAAAAATATCACTTAGATTCAAGTTTCCACTTACATACTAGTAGCAATGCATGAGTTGCAAATGAGTGAATTGTTTCATCTTTTGCTTGTTGGCGCATCTATCTAATCTTAGATTCCTTGTTTCTACTATTGACACTGATAAAGTTTTTCTAAAGTGCAGAATTGGTTCTTGCATATTATTTGAGGGAAACTTTTATCATTGTGTGATGTGAAATTGACAATTTTCAACCAATAGATTTCTTAGATTTGTTCGTATTACAGCTGGACTGCAATCACTCAGTTAGCTCACCACGGGATGCTATATGTTCCCATTGGCTATACCTTTGGAGCTGGAATGTTTAGAATGGATTCCATTAGAGGAGGCTCTCCTTATGGCGCCGGTGTCTTTTCTGGAGATGGATCAAGGCAGCCAACTGAAACAGAGTTGGCTCTTGCTGAGCATCAAGGAAAATACATGGCTTCAATAGTAAAGAGATTTGCACGGACTTTCTCACTTGAACCTGATAACAACCGGATTTAATGCTAATAAAGCAAACATTCATTTATTTGACCTGCTTCTCCGTCGGTTCTATACATGTTTCTCAGTTTTCTCTTTATATATCTCTATAGATGTGTACTGTGTTCTGGTAGATTTTAGCTAACCGAGGAGCTTATGATTTTGTAGTGTAATGTAATATTTATCTGTATACTTCCAATTTGCAATTGTTCTTGGCTTCTAGCTCCTCGGTTCAGAGTTTTAACATATTTGTATATGGTTTGCAATTGTCATTTGATTTGTATTTGTTTCTTGTTCATGACCATTTAATTGTAATGACATATCAATCAATAAAAATTGTGAGATTGGTTGGTGTTCTTTTTAAAGATATTTTGCTTCTATCTCCAATGTTGGGTGGAGTTTCTTGTGGAACCGGGAAAAAACCCAAACTACACAAAGAGTATTATGGATCCTATTCACATCCTTGGAGGAGAAAGACTATGAGAAATGGAAAGGGTGTATCAATTTTGGGTGAGAGTGCAAATTCATTTTCTGGAAAATATACTTTATGGGAGAGCTAAAAATCTTTACGTTCTATATCATTTCGACACTCTCTCCTTTAGTGAGATTTTTACGTTCTATATCATTTCGACACTCTCTCCTTAGTGAGATTGAGAGTTCAATCCGACGAACTAAATGCTCGCTAGAAGCACTTTACCCCACTAGTGTATAAACATTAATATAGGTAAATATTTTAATGAGATTCTCCAAATATGATAATAATTTATTAATTCTATTCTATTTTCATGATTTTTTTAAATCCTTAAATAACTTTTTAAAAAGAAAAAAAAAAAAAAAAAAGACTACATGCAGCTTAAAATCTCACTTTCTCTTGAATTCCAATATCTGAATCGGCAAAAACACAGTAAAAATGGCCAAAAAACTCACAATCCTTCTGTCTATGCTCCAATTCCTTCCATTTCTCTGCAATTCCTTCAATCCTGAATCATCTACAGAACGCCGTGTCCTTGTTTTATTGGACGATCTCACTATAAAATCCTCACATTCTCTGTTCTTCAAGTCCATTCAATCTGGCGGATTGCACCTTGATTTTAAGCTCGCCGACGATCCCAAGATCGGTCTCAAACTCTATGGCCAGTACTTATACGACGCTTTAATCCTCTTCTGCCCCACTGTCGAGCGTAAGTTTCTATCAGTCAATTTTACGTCCCAAACAGAAATTTTGTTTTCCATTTTCTGACTCTGTTAAGGTCCATTGATCATCTTAAATGCGTGTAGGTTTTGGAGGATAATTGCTGCTGATGTTAACGCCTCTGATTTGATCCGTGAAATTGCTATCGAGAGTGGAGTTGATTTTGATTTAGTAAGCATTGTGTTTTCAATTTACAGTCTCGTGCAAATTTCATATGGATATTGACATGTTTGCACTGCTTAATTTATGTTTTATAGGACCCTGGGGCTATGGTTATTGATCACATGAGCTATGCGGTTTCGGAGGCTGAAGGAGATCATACTTTGATTGCTAGTGATGACTTTATTAAGTCTGATGTGATACTGGGCGGCAAGAATATTGAAGTAAGTAAATTTTTGTAGTCTAGCGGTCATTGAATGCTGCAATTAATAATTGCACTTCTAGAATTTGTTGTCTAGTATTTTATTGTCTACTGCGTTTCTATTGTTTATATGCTATGGTACTATTTGGTAGATACTTTCAGTTACCGGAAAATTGGAATTATCTACATCATTAGCTCTCTGTGCTGCAAAATTATTTTAATGCATGTGTGTAATAATGAGGACTTGGTGAAGTCTCTGGTGTTTTAAATTGTAACATCTTTGTCGAGTTTATGCAGCTACTCGTCTAGGAGTGAGAATCAATTGCATTTTCAGTAGTGGTGGCAGTAGCTGTTGAGACTTTCATTTTCCATTCTTATTAACGCTTTTATGGTATTGCCACAGGCTCCTGTACTTTTCCAGGGAATTGCTCATACATTAAATCCCGCCAGTAGCTTGGTGAGATACCTTTATCTTCTCTCCTCTTTAACTGCTGGCAGCATCTATAACTTTATTGCTTAATTTTACTTGGACTATTGTGCCTTTTCAAGGTATTGAAAGTTCTCTCAGCTTCTCCTTCAGCCTATTCAGCTGATCCAAAGGCCAAGTTGTTGAATTCTCCTTCACTTATTGGATCTGCCATCTCTTTAGTGTCGATTGTGCAGGTATAACTTTCCACTCCTCACTTTCTCCAAAAGTTGTATTAACAACTTTTTCAGTGCTCATGTGATTTACTCCATGTAATTATGTTTTATCCCGTTGAATTTATTGAGATGGAGACGACTATTAAACTGTACACTTGCTCCTGCTGCTTTAGTTTTGGTGTTATTGTGCTTTTCCACCTCAAATTTCTAAGGAGATGAGTATGTGCTGTTGTTGTTCTATCGCCAAACAGGGCAAAGTCATTTTCTTGTACTTCCAGTATAAAGCTTTTGGAATTTTTGTACAGTTTTTAGTGTTCTATTTTTTATGAAATCACCATCATTGCCCTACTATGGGTTAAAATGACTGATTATCCATGATCTACTTTTAGGCGTTTTTTAATTTTAATATCAATCAGATCATATTTCATTATTAGCAAGCATATTGAAAGGCATAGGGTAAGCAATACTCTGGAAAAAATTTGAAAAACAAACCAAGCCGGTTTGGTTCGATATTATAAAATTAAGGTTTTATTTCGGTTTTAGTAGAGGGAACCAAAGTTTTCTTTTGCTATTTATTAAACCCAAAAAGTAAACCTAAATCTGCTCAAAATAGTCAAAGTGAAAACCAAACCGGTTTGGTTTTCATCTAAAAAAATGGGTTATTTGGTCAGGGGGTGGTTCAGTTTGGTCAAAACGAATGCTCACCCCTATAAAGTCATATTGGCTATTGTAAAGTGTTTATTCCTAACTGGTAGAAAAGCTGTTTTAAAGTTGCATTTAGTCTAAAAAGTGTGAGATTGTGATCACAGCTCTGTTGTCATTTCTGTTTGGGAGTTACAGAACTGTGATTGCAGATGGTGATAGTTAGGGGTGTGCAAACTTCAACCCAACCGAACCAGTTCGGTTTTTAATAAAAGAAGTGGTTCGATTTTTTCATCGATAAAAAATAAAAATTTTCTTCAGTTCTGATTGGTTTTCATGAAACTTAAAAAAAAAGCCCAAAATGTATGAAAAGCTAAAAAATAAACTTGAACCAGTTTGATTTGGTTCAACTTTAATGCCCTATTGGGTTTGGTTCAATGTTTGCACACCCCTAGCGATGTTGGTATCTTACTATGAGAGAGTTGCATAAAATTTTGCTCTTTTTCCTCTTTCATTCTTAAGAATTATCTCTGAGTTACTCTTGGGTTAAATTTTTACCCCTCAATAGTAAATATATGTTTCCTCAATGCCTTCGACATGATGAATTTTTCTCTGTGCACGGTCGCAAGGTATAAACAACTTAAAAGTCTATCTGTCGCAGGCAAGAAATAATGGCCGGATTTTGATTGCTGGCTCATTAAGAATGTTTAGCAATCGGTATGTAGCAGTTGCTTTCTGAACTAAGGTTTTGTTAATGCATGCTCAATTGCTGATAAATTGCTGCTTATTTTCAGATTCTTCAAATCTGGGGTGCATAAGGCTGGGAGCTCAACCAAGTGCCTATATATATATATATATATATAAAATGGTCCTCAATAACTGTCGAGGGAAGCTAAATTGACTTTTTTTTTTAACAATATCAGATATGAGAAATCTGGTAATGAGCAATTTTTGACTGAACTCAGCAAATGGGTTTTCCATGAAAGAGGTCATCTTCAGCTAAGGCATGTCTTCAGCTCTATTTCTAGATTTTCTTGTAATAATTTCTGAATATCATCCTGCCCTGATGTTGTTTCAGAAGTGAATTTTTTTGTTTACTACTTTGCTGCTTAGTTATAAAGTATTGAATATTATTTATTTCTGATGGCACATCTAATTTAATAGGCTGTGAACGTGAGACACCACAAAAGCGGGGAAGTAGATGAACCTGAAGTATACAGAATCAATGATGACTTGGTAATCTCTTTTTCACTATGTATGCTCTTATTTTGTTGTGAAATCTAAGGACATGTTGGCAAATTAATTGACGGGAAAATATTTTGGCTTTGACTGCAGGAATACTTGGTTGAAATATATGAGTGGTCTGGAAAAAGCTGGGAACCATATGTTGCAGATGATGTTCAATTGCAGTTTTACATGATGAGCCCCTATGTTTTGAAAACCGTATGGACGGATAAGAAGGTATTTTATTTGATTATTGATTTTGGACACACACGATTTTGCTGACCTTCGTTCATTAAATTCTCAGTTCACATGTTATTGCAGGGTCTCTATCATGCTGCTTTCAAGGTACCAGATGTTTATGGGGTTTTCCAGTTCAAAATTGAGTACCAAAGATTAGGATATACAAGCTTATCCCTATCAAAGCAGGTATTTGCTTACTCATAAGTAATGAATAATCTAGTTAAGTTAATCAAGATAATTGGCATTTTATGAATTCAATAATATTTGCGATGTTTGGTTCCTTTACTATCGATAAAATTGGTTGTTAGATTGGATAAATGTGATGGTTTTTTATGATATAGCTACTAATGCCATGGCTTTCTGATTTTGAAAATTGACTACCAGATTCCAGTCCGTCCTTATAAGCATAATGCATATGAAAGGTTCATTCCTGCAGCTTATCCTTATTATGGAGCAGCATTTTCTATGGTAAGGCTCACTGTTTGTTTCTTTTATCCACTGAGTTTCCAGAAGCATTTCTATTACCTGGTATTTTTTTGGTGGTTTCTTCTCTCTGTCTAAGACATAAATATGGAATGCTGTAGTAGTTTGGAACAGACTCCTCATCATCTTTGTCTAGAAACTGAAAACTTACTTCCAAATTTTCAGTGTTCTTTTAACCTATATATATATATATATATATATATATATTTAAAAAAAAATTGCTGGTTTGACTTGCAGTAAATGCAGTCTTGGCATGCACAGAGTAGAAATATAGTTCAACTATGCTTAGCATAGGTGTGATACACATGCAATTTCGAGGGGATATTTTTTGAGAAAAATGAAAACCAGATGATTTACTTCTTGTACTTTCTTTTGTGATAAGCAAGTTGAGTAAAAGTAAGGAGCCAAACTTATCCCAAACCAATGTGGGATAACGAAGATGTGGCTTCAGTTGAAGAAATTACTGTTTATGTTGACAGTTTTTTTTTGATGCATTTTGTATGGTTACTGATTTGCAGATGGCAGGTTTCTTCATATTCACTTTAGTTCACCTCTACAGCAAGTAGCAGCTAGAATCTTTTTCAGAGTCCAGACAGCCTTTTCCGGCCCTAACTCAATCCCGCACCCTATTCAAACCCTTCTCCTCGCCTCGCCCCCACTGTCCCCTCATGAAGAAAAGAAGAAAACAACATCATGCGATGATATGGCAAGGAATTTTCCTGATGCGTAGAAATTAATTTAGAAAATGAACGTTATGTGATAACTTCTGATTTAGGGGATAATAATACGGCGAGATTAATTTTGCAATGCTGATTTGTCCATAATTTTATATTTTTGACGGAAGGAAATATATTGGTGTGTGTATATATATATATACACTAGTGTTTTTTGTAACGCCTTGCGAGTTGTTATTATTTAGTATTATTCATTGTTTATATTCATTAATTTATTCTTGTATAGTATTAAATATGATTATAATTTTTCTCTTATATTCTTTAGATATTTATATTTATATAATGTTAAATCATGATTTTATGGATAACAACTTTAAATTAAAATTTATCTCTATTTAAATATTATTCATATTATAAGCGAATAATATTTTTCTTAAATTTTAATATGATAGGACAACATTAAAAGCTAAGTATATTTAATTATAGACAATGAAATGAAAAAAATTATTATTAATTATAAGATTATACTTCAATTTTTTTTGAAAATAATAAGGTTAGACTTTAATTAGGATGGATTTCTTTAAAAAAAAACTAAATTATATGATCCTATGTTATTAGATGTTTATTTGATTTCATGAAAATCAAATAAAGAAACAAAACTCTTAAATAAATAATAAAAAAATAACTTGAATATATATGAACCTTCAAATGAACAAATTTCAATCGGCGAAAAAAAGAGCATTTTGATTTTAGATTTGATACCGGTTTAGATTAATGGTTTTGGGATCCGCAAAATCCAATTAATTGAAAGATTTAAGGACCATATTATACCATTTTTTAATTTTTTTTTTTTAAGAATATTTTACTTTGATTAATTTACGTTGAGGTACAGAGTTATATAGATATTTCGTAATTCCCTATAGTATGTGCAATTCTTCTGTTTATAAAAGAAAATCATCCAACTTGTTTTGCAGGAATTGAAAATCATCTAATACTATGTAATGTGACAATCAATATTTATGGAAAAAGAAAATGAAATTAAACTGTTGCATTTATAAATATAAAAAATTGAAAAACTTAGATATAGTTAAATAGATATAAATAAGAAAAATTTTAAAATTTTAAAAGTGATATTATATAAAACATGTGAAACAATATTTTTTTTATAGATGTCTTTATATATATATTTTTAACATTTTGAAATTTATTTTGAAATTAAAATAATAACCTTTTTTTTTAAATAAATAATATCGTAAATAATCAATGATTGAAACTTCAATTATAATAATATATTAAAATAATATAATAATATACTTTTTTAATCAATTAATAAAAAATATAAAAAACTCTAACTTATCAATTATTAAAAATTAAAGTTCTCTATTATCAATTATCCAACGACTAAGAATATTTTAAGATTTTTAAACTTTCATCGAGTTATTATAAGTAATATCATTATTTTCCTTCTCATTCCCACTTTTTCTATATAATATATATATATTCTTTATTTTTAACGAAAGGATCTTTATTTTAAAAAATCTATTATGAGGTCTTTAAATTATGATTTTGTTAATGTTATTTTTCTTTTTATTTAAAATATTTAATTTGATTATCAATGGATTGAGAAGATGCCAAATTGACCATATGAGAGAAAATATGAAATGGTTTTTTTAAGTTATAAGATTAAAACATGAAGGACTTTTGTTTTTTAAAAATTAGTTATAAGTTCTTTAACATATGATTTAGTTAATACTTTAATCCTTATATTTTGAATATAATAGGTTGTTAGCAAACCACTCGCTTAAAATTCATTGTTAGAATCCAAATTTGATTATAAATTAATCCGATCAGAAATTCACTCTTATTACTTGATTATAGTTAGTCATTTAATGTTCCATGGCCAAACGCTTAAACACCAGTTTAACATTAATTATATCATTTTTATTTTTTATTTTTAAAAATAAAATAAAATAATTATAAAATTTTATTTTGAGTTGATAAAAAATATAATATCAATGTTTAATATAATTATAATATTAATCGATTATATATATATATATATATATATATATATATATATATATATATATATTCTTTTTTTTTTGAGAAAATAATTATTTTGAATATTTTTAGAATATTAATCCAACGGGTAATCATAATGGGTATTTGAGTTTTTGAACTCAAAATTCAATACGAGTAGTAAAGATACTCCACGAATTTAAATTCGTCCTAAACCCCACAAAAAACGAATCATATTTTATATAATACTCAAGTCGGATAAAATTGTTATCCCTAAAATTGAATGACTAAAAAATGTAAAAAAAAAAATCATAAATAAGAGACTACTTAATAATTAATTTTTAGATACAAAGGTCTTTTTATGTTTAAGACTAAATTCAAGGGACCAATTTATGTTTTCCTACTTTAAAACCTAAAGCATTAACCCATAAAAAGATGCGGTACCCTAGCTATAAATACGTATGAAGGTAGCAATTGGCAGCCGTTGAAGCAAGAGAAAGCTACAAAACCCAGTTACAGTATCTGGGTTTTCTCCTCCAACCGTTGCTTTTCCTGTGTTTATTTTTTGGAAAATTTCCCCCTTTTTGTATGTTTTAATGTAAGAAAAGAGGTGCCTTCATAATCCCAGATAAGCTGAGATTTGGTGCTTGTCTGATTCATGGGAGGCCTAAAACAACGGTGGAAGTTTCGCTGATAATGCCTTTATGTTCTTGAAAGGCATTTGTTAGTAACTTTGCCATACATTTTCCTTCAAGATCTCCATTTTATCCCATTTTTTAACCTACTTTTGACATTTCAAATTCAATCGAATACATCGTCGGATTTCTGATTAAGTTATTCGATTTAGATATTCAAATCAGTTTGGATCTGAACGGTAAAATTATTTTTTGCCCATAAGGAATCTTTTCGTCCCGTCCAAATGTACCGATCGCCGGCATAAGGAATCAAATTTAAGATTTTGATTGAATTTATATCATTTAGGTGATGAACTCTGGATTACCCCTAACAATAGAAAAGTTTAATTGCTAGAAAAAGAAAAGATATTTGAAAATAAGGGTGCTTGTATTCAAATCTGCAGTAAACTGAAAATTTTTGAAATAATAAGATATGGAAATATCAAAACAGAGCTACTTCTGCTGAACAACCCTATCTGTAGCTTTCCCTTATTCTGCTTCTTCTTCTTTGGAATTTTGTAGAGCACCCATCTTCTCCATCAGTGCACCTCTTGAACATGGACAACAACACTTCAAGATATTTTACCTCCACCTTATCCTAGTTCTTATTCTTAGCAAATTAATTTAATTAATTGAAATTAAAACTCATTTGTTAGACATCTGATTTAAATTGGAATAGACTCACCCAAATTAAATTAAATAATCTCACTTCAAAATAAGATTAATTAACTTAACCATAAGACACCAAAAAATGTAAATGTTGTGTGAATAATTTATAAACTATGTCCAAAAAAATATTTATGGACATGGTCATTTGTTTATATTTCAAGGTCATGATTTATAAAGTATGGTCCTTTTTTGTTCACATGCATATTTTAAATGGTCTAAATAAAACTTATTGTTACACTAATAATAGCTTAATTTGTGTTTTACATCTCAAAATACACTTTAGTATTTTTTCAGGAATACCATTTTCGTAATTACTTTTCTTTCAAACACAATTTCGGAAAAAAAAATTTAAAAAAAAAAATAAAGTTCTACCTCCACTGATATGCAAATGATTAAATGTTTCAACTTACAAAATTAGATCAATAAAACAATATGAAAATTATTATTCTAAAAATTATGTTAGCCATATATTAAGTTAGTATTTTACATATAAAAGCGAAAAACTATATTAACTATATATGTTAGTATGAAAATGTGAGCAATATTATCAAAATTCGTAATTTTAAAAGCACAATAGGTTTCTTTTAAAGTTGAGAGTACCATAAAAGTTTTTCGCCTAATTTTGTATATATAATTTTTAGTTATTTAACATTTTTATAAATTTTAAATTTATCTTTTTAGGACAGTAATTCTCGATACGAACAGTAACTGCAACCAAATCACCCCTCAACAATTTTCAATATATAGCAAACAAGAAGTTAAAAACTTATTAAATTATTAAAAATAATCAAAATTAAGCACACATTAAATTAATATTATATTTAAATATATATAATTTTAAGGTATTCAAGGTTTCTATAATTGTTTTTAAAATCTATCTTCCGAGAAAAGTAATTTTTTTTTGTAGAAATTCCAACCAAACCTTCCTTTCTAAAAATTTTCAAAACATACCCAAAAATATAAGTAAAAAACTTAACAGAAAAATAAATGTCCAAATAGATGGCAACAAATACCGCCAGAAATATATATATATCGGCGGAAAGCCATTTATGTTCCTATGCAGTTTTTGGTAACCATATTCACATTCATGCATCTGTGTGTATTTATAAATTAAAGTAATTAATTTAATCCAACCAAAATTTCAAATTCACCGTCTTTGGATGATTCTGTTATCAAATACTCATTAATATTATTTATTTATATTTAATAAACATTATATAAAATATTATGTCGTTATATATTCAGTTAATAATTCAATCATTATCACCTATGTTATAATGTAAAATATTATGAATTTAAATTCTAATTAATTTTTTTTTCTTGAAATTTCTTTGTATGCATATCAATAAAATAAAATGCTAGAGTTATATCAATTTTATTTTGTATACTAAATTTTATAAAATTAGTATTTCAAAATGGTGACTTTTGGTTGATTTGAAAGCAATCGAAATGCTATATTAGTATATAAGAATAGCATTTTAAATATAAGCTAGTCGTACAAATTTTGATTTACAAGTTTATATAAATTAATTTTTCTATGAACTATACAAAATATCTAACATGAAATTTAGGTTGAGCCTCATATCTCACATGTATGAACTTTAAGGTAACGTACTATACACATGAATTAAAGCTAATAAGCTCAGTTGCTCGAACATCTTATAGGGTTCAACATATTTGTGTCGTAACCGTATCCGATACTGATATTTTTCAAATACTTTGGAACACGTATTGAACACTTAAAAAATGTATCGTATTATTTATATTATTTTATTAATTTCAGATACTTTGAGAACACATTTAGAACACTTATTAAACACTTTAGAGACACATTTGAAAATTCTATTAGACTTTAAATAAACTTATTAATAAAAATTTTAAAATTGTTAACTTAAATATATTTATAGTTATTAATACTTAAAATACAAAATTAAAATGTACGTATAAAAGAATGAAAAACTTTACTTTATAATCTATAATTTATAATTTATTATATATTTATTATTATCAAATTCAAGAATTAATTCACAATGTTAATTTAAAATAAGTAACTCACAAGGCTTTTATAAAAAAAGAGTCAGACAATATCGCATTGAACAAACTAAAATATAATGATGATATTAATTTCGAGAAATTTAAATAATTATATTGAAATACAAAATTAAGTATTTTTTATTTTATATTTATTATTATAAATGATTGTTTAATTATTTGAATTATTAATAAATTATACTTATTTAGTGCGTCTGTATCGTATTGTCGCATATTTCGTATCTGTGTAATATCGTGGCGCGTCTTCCTTGCCCGCGTCTATACATCCCAGCTAATGAGGCAGGAAAAATAAAATGATGGTAAATCACAACTTGACTTTCTATATAAGTTGTACAAATCAGTAATATTTCCATAGAAGTTGTAAAACATAAACAACAATGTCATTTTGAGTTACTATAAATACTTTAGTCTGGAACTCTAATCTACTTTCAAGAAATCATCCTTCGTTCTTTTAACCACTGGTGTCTTGTAATTTTATTTTCTCCAAGATTTCAAATTCTCCAGGTTATTTTTCCATATAGAAGTGCCTCTCCTCTCTTATACTCCAGCAGTTTCAATTATTCTTTCTGGTACATCAAAATTTCTTAGAGATCATTGTTTTTTGATTATATATTTATATAAATGCATTCATCTTCTAGGGTTTTATCCAAATAGATTCATTATTTTGTGCATACATCAAAGGAATCAACTAATATCGATAGGGATATTCCCAAGAACCGTTTATAAGTAAGCTTAGATATTAGTTAAATAGGTTTAGGGTAGATATACGTACATATTGTATTTTATGATGAATTTTTAATTTATATAATAATGATATTATGATGAATTTTTTATTCATGTTTAGATGTTATTAAAATGATTTAGTTTATTTTATATTTTCTTAGTTTATTCATGAAATTTGACATTTTTGAATTTGAAATTTTATTTTAATTTTTCTATAATTTTTTGTAGTTTTATTTTATATTAATAGATTTGATGAGGTGCTAACCATAAAAAAAAAAAAAAAAAAAAAAAGTGTTTTTTAAGAATGTGTGATCCACCAGAATCTATTTAAAGGAGGCTTGAATATTATTTTGAGATCGTTGCGGGTATTAAAATTTTAAACAAATTTAAATCGGATGTAAACAATAAAATTTTAAACAATTTTGGTGTTTGAAAAGTGCAAAGCCACAGTTATAATTAGATATAGGCTTTGGCAAGGGCTATTGCCCCCCTTAAAATTTCAAAATATAGTGAAAAATTAATTAGAAAAGGCAAAATTTTAATGTTTGGTTAGTAACATTTTTAAAAAGGCAAAATTAATTAGAAAAGGAAAAATTTTTAAAAATATAATAACATTAAACCCTTTAACTAAAATAAAATATTTAGTGAAAGATTATATTTTATTACTGACTGTCATTTACAATAATCAAAACTATATAATTTTTCTGGAGAAAAATTCTGAACTATTAAACATACTTACAGAACTATTATAAATCCTCTTTTAATTTGTCATTTATATATGGATATTTGCTTTGTTTCTTTTATGGATCAGTTCAAAATTCATGCATTTAACTGTATATTTATGGAAAATAAGATCAAAGTAACTGAATTTATTTGGTAGCAGGTTCGTTTCTGGGTTTATATTAACAAGTTCAACTCTTGTGATGGAATTTGCGGTTTCCTCAAAGCTTACCCCAAGAATGCCAATGGCATTTTCTCTTCCTTCAAGAATGAAATTGAGGATCAGGTTTCAAATTGAATCTCATCCCACTCTGTAAGTACATATCAAATTCCCTGACAGGAACTTATTCTTGTTCTTCCTTTTTTTTTAATTCCTCGAATGCAAGGTGCTGTGAGGATCTAAACCATAACATCACGTATACAGTAATGTTTTTTTTTAAAAAAAAAACAAAAGCATTTTTACTACGTGGGAAAATAGCAGTAATAATGATCATTTACCTTTTGTTACTAAATTAATTGGATAGACTAATGGAATTTTTTTCAATTTTTTATTTTTGAATTTTTATTAGTGTCAAATGATGATCTAAAAATGGATGAAAATGTTTTTTTTTTTTTTTTTTTTTCATTTACAATACATCGGTTGAGGATGGTATTACTACAAAAGATCGAAATTGGAGTAAAATTGATAGAAATATTAAAATAGAGTGAAATTTCAAAAGTTCAGAATAATCTAATATATTAGGTCTAAAAATGATAACAAAAAGAATCAAAGAATGGTGTGCATATTATACACGTTGTAATCAATACTATTACTTTTTAAATAAGCTACAACCATCGATCAAAAAATAAAAATAAAGCTAGAACCATGAAATGCATTTTAGAAGACAAATATTTTTACTATTCAGCCCTTTTTTTTTTTGGTAATTAATGGGTTATTTTTTGTTCATCACATAGGATTAATTAGAATATTCAATTCACAAGAAAACTCTTCTTTTTAATTTATAAAATTTCAAGATTGAACCATCTCCAATGGATTTTTTTTATTGTGCTTTTTTTTCAAAAAAAAAACTTAAACCAATATATTGAAGTGAGCCTTTGTTTTGTTCTGATTATTCTGAAGGTTGGAAAGACCACATACAGCACTGGATCTGAACAATGATAGGTAATTTATCTGAATATCAATGGCGTAAACACACACACAAACACATACACACACATCTATATAGTACTAATTTAATATATGGTATCTTTTTGCTACAATCAGATACTCGAGTACTAGCACAATTGAACCTGTAATCAAGAAGAACAAGACTCTGTTCATAATGGGAGCAACATGCACAGGAAAATCAAAGCTCTCAGTTGACATAGCCACTCATTTCCAAGCAGAAATTATCAATTCAGACAAAATGCAATTTTACAAAGGCCTAGACATTGTAACAAACAAACTTGCTGAATCTGAGCGCAATGGCATTCCTCACCATCTTTTAGGTTTCGTTGAAGATCCTGAAGCAGATTTCACTGCACAAGATTTCTCTAATCACGTAAACTCGACAATAACTCAAATAATCAACAATGGAAGCCTACCCATTATAGTGGGAGGCTCAAACAACTACATTAAACAGCTAGTAGAAAGCCCATCATCAAATTTCAAAGAAAAGTTCGATTCTTGCTTTATCTGGTTGGATGTTGCTGTACCTGTACTGTACGAGCATGCAGCAAAACGGGTCGATCTTATGGTGCAATCAGGTTTAGTTGAAGAGGTTCGCAGTATGGTGGAACCAGGCTCCGATTACAGTCGTGGAGTTTGGCGAGCAATTGGAGTTCCAGAAATGGATCAGTTTCTTTATGCAGAAAAATATAATGCTGATGAAAGGATGAAGAAAATATTCCTGGACTTAGCCATTGATAGAATTAAAGAGAATACTTGCAGATTAGTGGATTCACAGTTACGAAAGATTCATGACATGATATATGAATTAGGTTGGGAACTGCATAGAATTGATGCTACTTCTGTTAGGGAGAAAGATGGAGAAGAGGCAGTTGAAGCATGGAATAAGGAGGTTTTGGAACCTAGCTTGGAGATTGTTAGGGATTTTCTTCAAGGCTAACAAAAAGTAAAATTCTACGAGTTTTATTAAGAGAGTGTTGGATTCTTCTAAATGGAGAAAATCCTGGGAGCGCTTTTTCTTACTGAGTCTGACCCGGCGCCAGTAGAATTAGACTTAATAAAATAAGATAAGAGATACCTGCAATTTAAAAAAACAAAGAAGAAGAAGAAGAAGAAGTAAAATTCTACCTGTTTTATAGATGTTTCCTTATAAAATTCGACAAATCAGGGATGCTATATATATAGAATAAATGACTGAGTTGCTCTTTGTTTTTTACATACAAATGATTTGATTTGGTTTCAAAAAGTACATTTTGTGTCTCTTTAAATTAATTAATAAATAAAAGAAAAAGCATCAATATTTGGAAATTATATATATTTCAGACCACCTTGCTTTTTATTCTTGCCGTGATTAATTAGGATAAGACTTCGTGTATACAACCATTCATAAATCAACTTATATTTAAAAGAGAATGACTCACTTACACTCTGTAGGCTACCTCATGCACCAAAATTAATTAAAAATAGTTTTTTATTTAAATGAAGGTATATTTGATTATTTATTAGGAAAAAAATAATATATAGTAACAATTTTTTAGAAATTGGTTTAATATATGAGTGGTCTCATACACTGAATATAGACAAATCTTATTCTTTTAAAAGACTATTACTATTTTATCATTTTATTTCTCCAATAATAATTTATTATACTGTCATATTGAAAAAAAAAACTATTTTTGGTTGTTTTTAGTGCATGTAGTAGATCTATACGCTCAGTGTAAATAAGTCTTTTCCGATTAATTAAATCTTTTGTGTTTATATATATATGAATTTTGGAATAAGTGGTATCCAAGAGAGACAATAGTAATTCCACGAAACATACTATTTGCTTTAGGTCACAACTCACGAACTTAAAAATGTAGAGTACATAATGAAAAGTAAAAACGAAAAACGAACTAAAAACAAGGAACAGTACTGAAGCAATAATCCAAAACAACAAAGACACAAGCACAAACAAATTAACAGAGGAAAGGAAACCACAAAAGCAAATAATAATACTTAAAGACCATTAATCGTGCAAATAATTAAACAGACAGGAATAAAAATGCTGAATTATTGGATTTTTAGCAATGGAAAGACTCCTCAACTAGGCTGCACTTGACTGGAAGCTGCAAGGCTTGGTTGGGATCAATTTTGTAGGTAGTTAATAGCCATGGATAATTATTCTTGTAAAAACACAGGCATTGCAAGTCGGCTTTTGACAGAGCAGAGCAACAAGCAGCTGATGGTGCTACGGGATTTTGGCCTGACACTGATGGTCTACATGCGTTTAAGCCTTCATCGGTCATGTGGCAGAATGTCTCAGCACCATTGGCCACCACTGGGTTAGAAACTAGAGCTATGCCCATTACAAGTGCCAGGATAGTAGCTAGCTTCTTCATGTATGCCTCCATTGGCTTTGGCTACCAAATCAGCACTCTTCTTCTCTTGTTATGTTTGTTTGTGGGTAGTGAGGACTGTGATTGGCACATCTATGCTTTATATAGAAAATGAACTCATGGGGTTGGTGGTTTTTGAAGTAGCTGCAATTTGTTTTATTATTATTATTATTTTTTATTTTTTATTTTTTTTTATTTAGTTTCAAGGGGCTGCAAAAGTGTACGTAACAATGAAGTCACTCCACCTGAGATCTGGAAGTCATGGGTTCGACCTACGGATATAATCTCTTCAGTAAAAAAAATTGTAGAAGGCGACTCAATACATCAACTCTTCCCAAAACCTTGAATCGCTCTTTTTCTTTTGTAAAGGGATTGCAATTTTGCTCGTGATTTCTCACTATATGTATTAGAATAATAAGATGATTAATTAGAAAAGTAACGACTGTTACTAAGCTAACATAATGTTAAAATTTACATTTATGTTTCATTTTCTAACTTGATCAAAAGCAAAATACAATATCAGAATTATATAGTGGAACTATATAATTATCAGCTCGATAAATTTTGATTTTATATATAATTTAGTTCGATCTGATCTTAAATTTAGCATTTTCAAATACATCAATTAAGTTGATAATCATAGAATATAACCTATTAAAACCAACCGATTAGTCCAAAATTTAGATAAATTAAGAACCAAATGCTCCACAGTGTAGAATGGAAAGAAGAAAAAGTGGTAAGGCAGCAAACATGGAGGGTTGGCAGATTGGCAATACTATGGGCATGCAATTTGGGGGTCACGGGCAAACATTGGCATTTGGTTGTGTTAAAAATAAAAACTTGTTGGATTCTAGTGGAAAAGCTTATCCAGGTGAGTTGTTTAAAGCATGCCATTGTTGGATTTAATTTTCTATTGTGGGCTTAATATGTAAAATTAAATATGTACAGCAGTCCAATTGTAAAGTCAATTTTAAATGTGGTCTTGATTGTGAATAATTGACTATTGAGGTATCAACTAATTATAGATATTAAGTGTAGAGACCATTATATAATTCCTATTTCGTTAAAGGACCGAAATAGGAATTGTACTAACCCTACAGGTATATAAAGGTCGTGGTCCCCAGAGGAGTTGAATACGATTCAGTTTTACGTTCCTTTCGTATTGCTTCCGCTAAATCGATTCTTCAATTCTCTGGAAGGCTGCAAACCTAATTCTACACATCAAGATCGACAAACAACGATGTCAGGTACGCAACCTTTTTCTTATTCAATCTATTTTGTTGAATCTAGTGATTTGCACGATCTAGGTTATTGTGGAATTATTTGAGATTAATTATTAACAGCCATTGCTACATTTATTGAACAAAAGCATGTGATGCTTTGCCCAACAAGAACATGGATTATTTATACACCATATCCATAATGGTGAGCTTTATATACAATTTTTTGGATTTCCATGTTCACGAGAGGGATTTTGCATGCCCAATTGCTATGATATTATATATATATATAAAATGGTATGTTCGGAAAAATTAGTTGTTAGTTATTTTAATAGTATTTAACTGTTTGAATAAATTTTCAAAAAATGTTAAAATATATAGAATGACTTTTTATAAGATGTCATCTTAACCTTTTAAAGCTAATTCAAATACTATATTACTGAACACTATAATTCAATATTTGTGAGATTTTACTGCCCAGACTTTTTTAATTCAACAATTTTTGTCCTTCTTTGATCCAAAAAGAAGATTACCTTGTATATGTAATCAAACCCACTCTTTGAAAACCAAGTGTAAATTAGGATTGCAAGATTATCCATTACATGAAAAAGAGAAAAAGAATGTAGGCATACTCTATTAAAAAAAAGAAAAAAAAAAAGAAAAACGGATTTTGGAGAAGATAATTGTTAATTAAAAAAAAAAAAAAAAAAAAGTGGAGTCGGTGAAAAATATAAAAACCTTGGTACCGTCAATATGCAAAAAGCTGGCCATAAAAGCAAATTGTATATGTCTAGCTGTCCACATGGTTCTTGGTAGTTACATGAATTTCCAATCAAATTCCCATTGGACTATAGCGTTGTTTCCAACCTGCAGCCTTGATAATAATTTTACATTCGTTTGATGTATATTTTCGAAATTTCAATTTATATTTTATTAATATATAAAATTAATATTAGGGTTTAATTATAAAACTTAAATAAATTTTAATTATTATAGTAAGATAAATTCTCAATGTCTAGACAATAGTAAAAACTAGTAAGTTCAATATTATTTACTATAATAAATAATAAATAGTAGTATATTGATATTTCAAATTAAATATTGCAACTTGGTATTAATTTGCTTTAGATCATAGTCTATATTCGTAGGGTGGTTCAGCAGAAATCAAAGCGTCCAAAGCAAGATCCCTTTCGCGTATACTACTTGATTATTTAGTCAATTATTTAACAATAATATTAATTGTAAAAGCTATCAAAAATATATATTGGAGAGTAAAAAACAAATTCAAATACTACTAATATTCTTCATTCATTATTCTTGGCCTAAATAAAAGAACTTGGCTTGCACAAATAATTAGTTCCAATAAAACCTCAACAATGTTCTTGCATCATATAAGCCGACACCAACATTCTACGTGCATGCATTAAGCTCGTTCGGCAAAATTAGTTGTTTTCACAGCTATTATTTATTTTAGTAGCTAATAGATATTCGAATAGTTTTTCATAAAATGCTAAAAGTTAAACATTATAAGGGTTAATTTTATATAAAATGTTACCTTAACCTCTAACAATTAGTTCAAATACTATGTTACCGAATATTATAAAAAATAACTTTTAATTATTTTAAAAACTGTTGTCGAACACAATCTTATTGTAAAATATTTTCTCACTTATTTTAATATTTAAAATTTTACAAAAAAAAAAAATCTGTTTTCCACCATGAAAGATTATTTTATCCATTGTGAAAACATTATTGGCTATATAAAAGCAATAATCCTCTCATTTGAATAATATTTACTAAATTAGTGATAATTTTTATGGTAGAGAAGACTCGAATTTAAGACCTCTCACTCCCTACAACTTCTGCAAAAAGTATGAAAACCGAACAAACCACACCTCTTCTACAAAATTTCTAAAATTTGTTGCTTTTGGTAACTATGTTCATTGAATATTTGGCTTAATAAGGTTTCTCAATTCATTGGATTGTTTTAGGTTTCTCCATGCATTGTATTTTCTTCTATGAGTAAGAGTATGACTCATGAACAATAAAGTCAGGTAGAGAGACTTATCACTCAATGTTTACATTTAATAAACGCATTATTAAGTAGTAGTTACTAATTAAACGACAAAGATGAGGAGGATTAGGAATAGTTGTTGTACTTAAGAAAAGCTAATACTAAACAAACTAATAATGTCACGTGCCTTGCGAAAAATAGCAAGACAAGCAGAACGTTACAAAGCACGTGAGGAGAATAATCCGGTGGGGTGACGTAGCGTGGAATCATTTTCAAAACTCATAAAGGAGGCAACCACTAACTTATCAACACGTGTTATCCGCATGACGCGTCCTTCCACAGCTGTCAACCTGAAAAGAAAATTGCTTGCTTCTCGTTGAGCTTTTGTTATGATTAATTACTTACTTGTCACTCTCATCTTAAATAACGCCCCTCAATTTGGCCTAATTTACTGTGTAAACCTAAGCCATTATCTCTTCCATTTTTGAAATGACATTTCTAGCCCTGTAGCCTATATAATACTACTAATTAACGTAAATTAAAAAATATCAAATTGGTATTGAAAATCCACACAAATTATAATGTTCCTTAATATATCAAATAGATATGTAAAAATATATTTTTAAATTATTTAAAGAGAATATTTAATTTTAATTCAGTGATATTCGTGAATTGATTTGAGGTTATCTTTAATTATTATTATTATTATTATTATTATTATTATAGGGGAAAAAAGAAGAAGAAACTAGCTAGCAACTGCTTATCTTCTTGTGCACATTTCAGTAATTTACAAAAATATCCCAAAATTGGGGAAATGTTTTGATTTTGTATGTCTTGATTTGCAAGTCATCATGTTCAGATTGAAGATGAGTATAAATAGAGAGAGTTTGGTTTCAGACATTGAACTATATCTAAAAGCACTATTTTTCTCCAAAAGCTCAGCTCAATAATTGCTATAACCTCTTTTAAGGTTGCCTGTGAATTCAAGAACAAGGAGCAGGTATTTCATCTCATTTACTTACAGTATTTGCATTTTTTAAAAGATTTATATCATGCATTTTATTCGCTCTATGTTTTGCGAGGAAATCGTTGAGAGGACTTGAAGTTTGAAATTTATTCGATATAATTAAAAAATTCAATAAAAATTTATAAGTTATTTTTTTTCTATAGTTAATTTGATATTTTTGATGTATTAAAAATAGAAACAAATATTTTGAGAAAGATATAAATGAGAAATTCTATGTACAAAAATGAAAGAATTAGAGCATCACCTTAGAACCATTCTATTTCTTTTCAAATTATCTAATTTTAGGATAAGTTATGAATAAAATTTCATTATGATAAAAAAAATTTTTTAAAAAATTGTAACACCACCATTGTAGTCATAAGTTGTATTCCGTAACGATTTTTTTTAAATAGCTTTTAATGTTTTAAAATGTTATTTTTTATAGTGTTCAGTAATATAGATTTTAAACTAAGTTTTGAAGGTTAATATAATTTTTATAAAAAATTAATTATTGTAATGTTTAACTTATAATATTATATATATATATATATATAAATTATTCAAATAGCTATGAACTATTCAAACATCTCTATATTACTAAAATAGTTAAGAGCTATCAAACCAAACCAGCTAATTCTGTGGAACGTGCTTACAATGTATAGTTTAAGTTTCGCTATTAAGATCAACCTCTAAATTGCAACACGTGATTTTAATGGTTAAACTTAAAATATAAGGATAAGATCAATAATAATAATAATAATAATAATAATAATAATAATAAAACACTATTCTTTATTTCAAATTTTGAAATCGAGGGTATTTTTGTAATTTTAGAAAATGCGGCAGGTCGCAGCAGAATTAGCAGTTATAATCTTTATTTTCTCGTCACAATCTTGCTTTTAACTTTCCCTTTCATTACATTGCGTTTTCTTCTCTTCTTCTACATATTATTACCTGTGTCTCTGTTCTTGAAGCTGAAGTTTTACCTTACAGTCTCTCCTTTTTCAAAAGTCGAGCTAAATGGGTTTGTTAATTTTTGTGCTTTTTGCTGCTTAAAGCCGTAATCAAATGGATCGAGCTTCATTTTGTTGTGCAGATTTCTAGAGAGAGAAAAAAAGGAAAACATTGCTTCCCGCGTTTTCGATGTCCCAATTCTTATTAATGCAATGCGTGCAAGCTATGCTCAAATCTTAGAGAAACCTATAGTTTCCACCGCGCGCCGCCACCACTCCACCACCACCACCACCACCATCCCACCCACAACCCACTCTTTCTCTCTTTGTAATGTCTTGGTTCTTAACGGTTTTTATTGTCTTTAAGCTTCTTCATTCTTCAAACACCTCTCGTTCTCTCTTTATTTATTTATATTGCTTTTCCTTCTTTATTAAGCATACCCACTACCTTTTATCATTAATTCTCTCTCTCATTATTCTACTTTTGACAAAAATTCAAAAGCTTAAACTTGTAGTTCTGTCTCTCTCTTCTCTCTCTTTCCTGTTCTCTGTATCTGGCTTTTCTTTGTTTCTGGTCTGTTTTAAAGCCTTCTAAATCCATCTTTCCTTTTCTGGGCATCTCATTCATTTTCTTTCTTTTAACATTAATATCTTCTTTTTGTTTGTTGTATATAAATCAAGTCTCTGTTTATTAATTTGCATTTGATTAATCAATTCAAGAAAAGCCTTCAACAAAATCCATTTTGTTTTCTTGCTTTTTTCTGCAACTAATCAAAGAAATTACTTTTGTTTAATTGGGTTTTGAAGATCTGAAGCTATGGGAGGTCATCTGAGCAAGAAATTACCAGCAGAAATTGCTGCTTCTTCTTCTTCTTCCACTATTGTTAATCTCAACAACAATTTACAATACGCAACTGAATTAAGCTTTTATGAAGCAGCTTGCAGGCTCGATAAAGACTTACAAACATTTGATACAAGTCTTCAAGTCCGTACAAATCAGGTCATCAATACTCTTGCTGTTGGTGTTGAGGTTAGAGCTCTTTCTTTTGATTCTTTAAAAGAAGTAACAGAATGTCTATTAGAAATGAATCAAGAAGTTGTTAAAGTGATCTTGGAATGCAAGAAGGACATATGGAAAAATCAAGAATTGTTTGAGCTTGTTGAAGAATATTTTGAGAATAGTTTGCAGACTTTGGATTTCTGTACTGCATTGGAGAAATGCTTAAAGCGTGCTCGCGATAGCCAGTTGTTTATTCTTGTCGCGCTTCAACAATTCGAAGAAGAAAGTGTAAATGGAGGAAATAGGTTTGGTAAGACATTGGAAGGATTAAAGAATTTTAAGTCTGCAGGAGATCCTTTCACTGAGGACTTCTTCCAGCTTTTTCAGTCAGTTTACAGGCAACAAATACTAATGCTTGAGAAACTGCAGTCAAGAAAGAACAAATTGGATAAGAAACTTAAGTACATCCATGCTTGGAGAAAAGTTTCAAGCATAATATTTGTTGCTACTTTTGCTGCTGTTTTAATCTGTTCAGTTGTTGCAGCAGCCATGGCAGCGCCTCCTGTAGCTGCTGCTTTGGCTGCTGCAACGTCGATCCCATTAGGCTCGATGGGCAAATGGATCGACTCGCTATGGAAGAATTATGAAAATGCATTGAAAGGGCAAAAGGAATTAACGAGTACAATGCAAGTGGGTACTTATGTTGCCATTAAAGATTTGGATAATATTCGATTGTTAATCGATCGATTGGAGATAGATATTGAAGGATTAATGGTAAATGCAGAATTTGCAATTGAAGAAGAAGCTGTGAGAATTGCAATAGAGGAGATTAAGAAGAAATTGGAAGTGTTTATGAAACATGTTGAAGATTTAGGAGTACAAGCTGATAATTGCAGCCGCGATATTAGAAGAGCAAGAACTGTGGTTTTGCAAAGGATAATTAAACATCCCAATAACTAATTAATTTAAGGGTTTTAGTAATTAATTTTTTCATTTTATTTTATTTTCCATTTTGGGATATATGATTATTGTTTCATTAATGGTTGTTAATTAGTACTGCACATGATTTGTGTTAAAAGTTTAATTTCTTTCTTGACTATGAATTTCATGTTCAACTTCGATTTTAGGGAACCTGAAATCTATTGCAGCGTCTAACAAATATATAAAGCTCCTAGTATATTGATATCAATTTGCTTCTTTCTTCAAATTATTTAGACCTCTGCGTGCAATTGAGATTAAGAATTTTTGTTTATTAAAATAAATTTATTACGATTATAAATTTTATTTTTAGATGTGTTTGTTGATAAGAAGGCATTTAGTTAAATATTATATATTTATTTCACTAACAAATTCCTTTCATGACACGAAAATAGAAAACAAAATAAAAGTTCAAACACCAAAAATAACTTTATCCTTAATATTTTATTCTTAAGAATACATATAGTACCGGACGTTTATTTGTCTATAGTCACTAATTAAAATTTCAACGTAAATAAAATTCGTTTTATGAGTTGCTTTATCCAAATCTTTTTTTATTCCATAAAAACGATAATAACCAGATCGTATCAAATAATGAAAAAAGAAATCCATTTAACAAACTGATGCTAATTTGTTGCTAGACTTCCAAAAATAGGAGTAATCAAAAAGCCAAAAACAGAGTTATATGAGAAAAT